>NC_056746.1:700239003-700499003 GCF_019279795.1 Protopterus annectens | reverse complement strand
ATGTGGGCATAGCAGATGCCTATACCTCCCAAACCTGAAGAGCACATCTACTGGATAGTCTGTAAACCATCGGGGGAATACATAGGGACTATATCAGTGCCGTGTACCTGATTATCATGGACGTCCATATTTATGAATCAGAATGTAACAAAGTCCAACTAAACACTTCCAGAACTAGTGATATTAGGTGGACAGGTGGCGGAATACAGGTAATGACTGATGACAACATGTATGAGTCATAAACAGCATATACCTCGACAAATGTGAATGAATACATATGCCCTGTGACTGTCAATGTGTCTGGTTAATAGAACCAATCATCTAAATGTGTCCCTCAGGGTGTTATGCAGTGTCCCTGATACAGTGTTCATTCTCCCCCATTGGTATGTGAGGTCTGCTAGTGACAGAAAGCGCATATTTCGCTGACCACCTTAGGTAGATGATAGCATAATAGATTTGGATTACCACCTGTTCGCCTTTGTGAGGGACACACCACTCAGGGCAGTTGTGTCCTGCAAAATAAATGTTATAGCACATGGCCTGTGAGTTTGGGAAAGGAGGTCATATATTGTGTGTAGTGTTGTCATAAAATGATTTTGTTGTATCAGAAACAGCTACTTGTTATAGAAAACAATATTAGCAACTACAATGCTAAAAGAATAACCTTAACATATGCAAACCGGTGAAGTAGTCAGTTTACTACTGGCTGTGGGTATGTGTTGCCTTGCCAAATGTGATAGCTCTACATATAGGTTCTATAGGGCTGCCACCATTCCGAATGGCCAAAGTGGGACTGTTCTGTAGAAATGTCAGACGTACCAGGGCAGAACATACCTACAGCCATGCACAGTACAGAAATATACATATTAGCACAAATCAAAGCTTAGTCTAGCAGCAGTCAAGTTGCTTATGCTACTTCATATAACATATCGACGTGCATGTATGCAAGAACCATTACATGCAACTATTACAGACAAGTAGAATATAAGAATGTCCTCTAATCAGGACAGGTGCAATGGCTAGAGTATTGTCACATAACACATATGCCTAAGGAGGAACTGTCCCATGCAAAGTGGGAAAGGCTTTACTCCTACAGCCTCCCGTCATCCAATCTAAAAGGTGGAAAACCTACATTAGGTATGCAGTAGCATGACCCGGCAGAGAGCTGCATCAACCAAATAACATTCACATGTCAGCATTGCAGAGTATCGGTTCCCGTGTATCAGCCAGATGGGAGCAGATTGTATGAGGAACATGCATATAATAAGATTATGTCACTGGACAGGCCTCCGAGTCCGTACAGTCGAACGCCTGCCGTCACCTAATGGTTAGACATACCTGATACTGTAATCATGTTGTCCGATGTAATGCGCACCACAAGGGATCGCGCACATCCAGCGTGAGTGACAAATGTAAGCACAAATGTCAGTGAGCGATCGGGTGTAAGCGTGTTTGTCTACCAGTATGCCAGTAGTGCACTGTTAAAGAAATGTGGAGTCTAAACGAGAATAAGGAGCTGTAACAAGAGGTCAGCAGTGCTTAACACCATGCAAACCCACACACAACTGCTCCCTCCTGCTGGAATGTGCCTTACCCACTCCATATCCAAAGGTGTCGTTCTGTCCACAAACAAAGAACCATCCTTTGTACGTGTTGGTAGCAATACCCTGTGCACACAGCTCATGTGAATTACCAATACACCATGGCATATGTACAGACAATAGACCACACAAATACCATACAGCACAGTCATCCAACAGTATAGCAATGTACTGGCAGATACGTCTGGACCACTGGTGTTTGCAGACCTGGCCGTCCTGTGTTTCGGTGTGTGAGCATGCCCAGTATGACTGTTATGCATGTTGTCGACTGACATTACCATCATACCGTCATGTGTTTGAGCATGCCAAGTATGGTCAACTGGATTGCATGTGTCACATGTCCAGATAGTCAGTACTGTGGTGCCGACCTCTGCGTTCTACACTGACAGGTGGCATGCTGTGTCTGCAGGGTAGCTAATGGTCATGTGGCATTGACAGTTGCTACATTTCTGCACAGCATGGGGGGACATCCAACCACATCCACAGTCCTACACAGCACCGGGGGTGGCGCACATGACTCTCACATGTGTACGTTGGAAGGGAGGCACAGCTGACAGTTGTACACATGTGCCACTACTGTACTGGTATGCCAGGTACTCCATTTCAGTGTGTGGACCTATCTAAATTGCTGGTTGGAGGCATACCAGTGTACGTCAGATTCTAGCTTTAATTACCAGCATTGTGGTGTTGGACGTCCTAGCCTTCACAACCTGCATCCAACTGCCTGGCCTGCTGTAGTCTGTGTGTGTCTGTGGGGGTTGGGGTCATTCATTGGGCATATCCAGAGGCCATTGTATATCATTTGTCTGTATTAGTCTACACCTGTCCAGCTGTATGGAACTTGTGTGGGCTGTATGGACACACATGATGTTCAGCCCATAACCTGCAGTGGGTTAGGACACCCTGTGTACTACGGGCTACTATTGTGACCCCACTATGTGCTACAGATGTCATGGTGCCACTATGGACGTGTACTGTCTGCTGCCCTAACAGTCGGCCACCAAATTCCCTTGTATGCTCACATCCATACCATAGCAATGGGTAAATACACATTCTAATACAACTGCCAATTGATAGGTTGATTGACTTACCTTGGGGGTGTTCCAGACCTGAGGACGGTGCTGGAGGGCTGCCTATGTCGGATGCACACAGTTCACTTCCTATACATGTCTGAGTACAGGTAGTGTCATGTTTGGCATCCATTGTACTGTGTGCGAGTTGGAGAGGGTGAAGTCCCTGGGTACCTACTGTGTCAGTGCATATGCCTTGTGTTGCCTCTTTGCCAAGGGCAGGTCATACTGTGCACGGACCTATCGCCTACTGGGCCCAGCTCAGGTAGTTCCTCCTCCAAGTCACACTGTGCCTGTACAGGCCTTGGCATTGGTGATGGGCCATGTGGCCCTGCCCCATGCTGTTCCTGCTGCAACTGTTACTGCAGGATCAGATTGTGTAGCATAGCAAATACCATAACAATTTGTGTGCATGTAGCTAGGGAATACTGCAGGGCTCCACTGGATGTGTCCAGATACCAGAACCGTGACATGAGCATCCCAAACACATGCTCAATTATATGTATTGCCTGTGCATCTGCCTCATTATGGTGTGATTGTTCAGCTGTATGTGCATTGCAGATGGGTGTCATCAGCCACGACTCCAGTAGTTACCTAGCATCCCCCACTAGGAGACTGTAGGGGATGTCCATATTGGCAAAGGTGTGGTACAGCTGTGTCAGATGCCATATATCAGAATCGTCATAGCTTCCAGGGCAGACAGCACACACATTCAGTTTAATGCCCTGGCCATCGCATATGGCCTAGCTGTTGGAGGGTATGCCCCTGCAGTTAATGTAGGCCCTACCCGCTCACCGGGTGGTGATTTGATTCATACATGTGTGCAGGCTATAGCACCCAGTACCCCAGGGTAGTCAGCCATGTGGTAGAAGAGATGCAGATTGCTGGTCTACAAATCACGTGTGTTGAGGACATGTATGTGCTCACTAGCACATGTTGACAAGGCGTCTGTGAACTGGTGCAATACTCTGTATGCAGATGTCTGTGAGATCCCCATGATATCCCCAGTTGTGCTTTGGGAGGTACTTGTGGCTAGTATACCTAGGCCAACACATACCGTGGTATCCACTGTGATAGGTTTTCCTCGGCCTGTTCGATGTGTCAGGTGTGGCCGGCACAGGTCAACAAGCCGCTGTAGGAGGTCTCTGTCCACCCCATAGTGCTCCACTAGCCCCAGCTCATGTAGCCCCTGGTAAGTCACCCTGGGTCTGTAAAGTCTTATGTCACACCACTAAGGGTTATTCGGCAGCATACACATCCTCACCACCCTCAGCCTCCTGCACATGTTGGTCTATGTTGCCTGCTGCAGCCCTTCTCATTTGGTTGGACTGTGTTGTGAAATGTCCCCGCATGTATACACCGGTGGTGTAGAGTGTGGAAGAAACCTATGTGTATGGTGCTTGCTCACATTACTGTAGTGTTCTGGTGCGGGCTGGCCATGTAATCTGTTGATTGTGCTGATCATCACCTGGTTGTGCAGCCTTTTCATCTTGACTACCCCACTACTGCTTTTGTCCCTCCCAACGTCACCAGGCAGGTATAGACACACCCCTAGCTTAGGTGTGCTAAGGCAGGAGCAATCCCGAGGCACAGGTCTCCAATGTACGTACAGTATGCCTGACCCCCCTCCCATGCTTTCATCTATATTCGAGCCCTGCACCCGGCTATCTACACACATACACTCCTGGGAACTGCATCACACCCTGGGGATAAACGGGATTCATTATTGTCAACCTCATCTGCATAGTATAGTCTTCTAATGCATAGTTATATGACCCATACTGACTCTCCAAATTAATAACCACTGCTTACTGTCACTCAGATCCGTACACAACTGGTTAAAGGTGCCTTACTATCACTGTATTCGATGTCACTTGGTCTTCCCAGAAACAAAAGAACCGGTGTCTACACGACTAGAACCCGGGACCCTGCACACCACAGACAATGTGCTTTACCACTATGCCATGGCCGATATACATACATATGCGGTGATCACGTACAGATCATCCAGCACAAACATTCAATAGTGCTAATGTCCACATACATATATGTATATATCTATGTCTATCTATCTATCTATAACTACATATATCATATATATTTTATATATATATATATATACATACATATATATATATATATATATATATATATATATATATATATATATATATATACATACATACATACACACATATACATATACACACACATACGTAGATATTGCATTTATATCACAACAGCTGACCACATGACACCAAAGCATTAGACAAGAATGAAAAGGAAACTACATGTGCCACCTGCATTATGTAGTGGTGTTACTATCAAGGCAAGTGTGTTTCCTTGCGTCACACGGGTCAGACTGTATTAAAGGTAAGAGTAGGGCTGCTGACATTTACTCACCAGACCTATTGGCGAATGTATGTGTTGACAACCCAGTGTCTTGGCCGATTATGCGATCTGTGGATACTATATAGGAAAGTGACAAAACACACTCAACACATCCTGAAGCTAGCCACCCTCAGATACCAACACATAGAGTATGACTGCCAAACACACACACCCATCATGCCTTGGAATCCAGCACCTACCTGTCTTTTCTATCACACTACAGCATTACGCAGTAACAGAACGTGCTACCGAGATTACTGGATCACAGCACTCCCAGAGGCATACTTCTAGGTGGGTGACATCATCAGCAAGGGCAAAGACGCCAATAGGGAGTGTATGGAGAGTGAGCTGTCTAAAAACATTACGCTGTCCCTAACCAGCTGGAAACACACACACACAGGGCTGGAATTAGAACATAGACCTGACTACTTTATCACACTACAGCATTATGCAGTTACAGAACATGCTACCGAGATCATTGATTCACAGTGCTCCCAGAGGCATACTTCTAGGTGGGTGACATCATCAGCAAAGGCAAAGACACCGATAGGGAGTGCACAGAGAGTGAGCTGTTATCACACTACAGCATTATGCAGTTACAGAACGTGCTACCGAGATCATTGAATCACAGTGCTCCCAGAGGCATACTTCTAGGTGGGTGACACCATCAGCAAAGGCAAAGACGCTGATAGGGAGTGCACGGAGAGTGAGCTGTCTAAAAACATTACTCTGTCCCCAGGCAGCTGGAAACACACACACAGCTGGGCTGGGATTAGAACATAGAGTTGACTACCTCATCACACTACTGCATTATGCACTGACAGAATGCACTACCGAGATTACTGCATCACAGTACTCCCAGAGGCATACTTCTAGATGGGTGACATCATCAGCAAAGGCTAAGATGCCGACAGGGAGTGTACAGAGAGTGAGCTATCTAAAAACGTTAGTCTGTCCCCAGGTAGCTGAAAACACACACGCGGCAGGGCTGGGATTAGAACATAAACCTGACTACCTGATCACACCACAGCATTATGCAGTTACAGAACGCGCTACCAAGATTACCGGATCACAGCACTCCCAGAGGCATACTTCTAGGTGGGTGACATCATCAGCAAAGGCAAAGATGCCGATAGGGAGTGTACGGAGAGTGAGCTGTCTAAAAACATTACTCTGTCCCCAGGCAGCTGGAAACACACACACACACAGCAGGGCTGGGATTAGAACATAGACCTGACTATCTTATCACACTATAGCATTATGCAGTTACAGAACGCGCTACCAAGAGTACTGGATCGCAGCACTCCCAGAGGCATACTTCTAGGTGAGTGACATCATCAGCAAAGGCAAAGATGCCCATAGGGAATGTACAGTGAGTGAGCTGTCTAAAAACATTACTTTGTTCCCAGGCAGCTGGGGACACAGACACACAGCAGGGCTGGGATTAGAACATAGACCTGACTACCTTATCATACTACAGCATTACATAGTTACAGAACGCACTGCAGAGATTACTGGATCACAGCACTCCCAGAGGCATACTTCTAGGTGGGTGACATTATCAGCAAAGGCAAAGACACTAATATGGATTGCATGGAGTGTGATCAGTCTAAAAGCATATTAGTGTCCCAAGGCAGACGGAGACGAACACACAGCAGAGGTGTGAGCAGGACAACTGGCTATCTACAGAGCACTATTACAACACTACATAAATACAGGATGAGCCACAGACAGTACACCTTTCAAGACAGTCAATATGACCTTCTAGGAATGCAGACATCAACATGGATGCTGGCAGTTATGGTGTACATACCTGTGAACCAGTGTGTTAAATTTAGGAATCCATTCTGAAGTGGGGTATGGCCATCTGGTGCTTGGATGACCACTATTACTATACAGGATAACAATGGTTATGCCCATACACAGAGGCACACAACCGACACAAGGTGTTACTGGGCATACTCACACATTTAGTAGCACACGTCAGTCTGGAATGCTCTATGTGTCCATCTACACAACGGCGTACTGGGCATGCTCACACACTTAGTAGCGAAGGGCTGTCTTGTATGCACACAGATTCTAAACAGGGAAGGACACAGGGTGTCGATAGTCATCATTGTTAGCATGAACACTGTACAATATATGTCTGACACCGGTCTTCTACACAACGTCTGCTGCTGTCCATCACCTTAGCTGTACCAATCACCTTAGCTGTACCAGTCTAAACCTGGCACACGAATACCACCCGTGGTGTTGTCCTGGCAGGAGTGGGTACTTTGCACATGTAGTACCATACATAGACAAAGAACCTGAGACCAGGTAAACACCCTGACACCTACAGGACAACTGCATTGTATGTGTATGCTAAATTGTGCTAGATGTGTAGCGTTCATAATCATAGCTGCCAATCTAGATCCAACAATGGGGAATACTGACATCTGTGCAGTGAGGAACACCTGGCATAAGGCTCAGTTGTGCACAATAGCACTACCACTGTATACGTCAGATACAGACATGTGGGCCATAAGACCGTTACAGACCGCTCCAGGTGTTAGTGTCCCCATGTATATGAAGGCCACTCACATGTACTGACCAGTACACTCTCAAAAGCCATTACAGATGTGTGAGGTGCAGATCACAGTGGTAAATGCCGCACTGTAGTATGTAGCCCTCACACATCACCGTGTCCTTGGACCAGCAACACACATCCATACATTAGTACAACACCATGTTACTCATTACCAGTGGACTGTACCTAGCTCTACAGCAACTGTGCAGACTAAACATGTACTAACAGGGTTCCATCATGTGTTATGCAATGCACTGATACCACTATTCATAACCAGGTCAGCTGTACACATAACAGGGGCCCTTGGTCTTATACAGCTGTAACAGATAACTGTTGCTGTACACCAGGCAACACACCCATGTTTGGATGTGACATACATGTAACCGCTGTGGATATGTACATGCCCCACACACACACTCAACACATATGTACATAGCATAGCTAATGCTGTCCTTCGTGCAGACATGTGGCTACAGCAATTACACGCATGCACATGAAAGGTAGGTCCATGGCTGTTCAATGCTAACAGTACATACGGTAGCAATGTTGACTGAGTTAACATTCCCTCTGTACTGGTTACCCATGACAACTATCATAGCATACAACCATCCATGTTTCATGTATGTCACACATGTTCACCAATTGCAATGCATACAAACATGACTACATGACAGGAATGTAGGACGTATACACATGTACATGTAGTGGTGTGCATTCAGCCACCATGCATGAGCAGTAGCTGATGTTTGCAGTTTATCTGTGTCTGACTACAACGTGCAGTTGCAATGCAGTCCCATCATTGACACCTGTATATGGTGAAATACTGACAATACGGTAAGATGTACATCAGGTATGGATGGATGTGTGTACATAAAGTGGAGGGCCACCTTTGCAGATGGATGTTTCCTGAAGACAGCTCAAAGGTGTGTCACAAGCTGTCCTACCATAACATGTGCAAACAGTAAGCTATGTTTCCGGTAATTGCAGGTGAAGATATACAACCTACACAGAGGTCAAGGTGTCACTGACTGTAAAGCAGGTGACACCTGCAACACTTAAGTCCTCCCATGTGCATATAGCAGCACACTTGCTGAAGGTAGCGTTGGTACATATTGTAATGCAGGCAATACTGCTGCATGTCTGTCAGACATATCAGAAGATAGCAGGTGTTTGTTTCACAGTACTGCCATGTGTGTTTGCTTGTGTGACCATATATGCCACGTATGGTGGGGAATACATCCCAATTGTTACACACCCCTGTACACTGTTGTAGAGATCTGTACATACTGCAGTGTAGACAGCAAGACATAGGCAGGGGTGGTGTGTGTATCACACACGTTAGCTATCTGTATGTGCATGACATGTGTAGACTCCAGTGTGTGCATGTGGATGTATGCATGGCTGTCTGGTGCATGGAGTGAGGATGTATGCTACCATTGAGAACAGATAGGGCCCCTAACCCCTCAAGGTGATGCAATCTACTACCCTGTTGATGCCGTCAGTCTTACGCATTACTGACTACCTGTACATGTTCAATCTCTGTGTCGCGTCATGTGGGTGCACAGTACTGTAATGGTGATTACCACATAGGCAGGGGTCCTCACCTTAACACTATCACATGTGTGTTACAGTGTCGACCCTGTGAGTGCGGGCGTGTTACTGTGTGTGTCTGTGTATGTCTGTGTGTGTTCACATCCTGTAATGTGACAGTGTTTTATTGCTACACAGTGAGTCCTCATGCTATCAACTGGCCCCTACCCTTGACATCAGCTAGACCGCTGTGTAAACCCCCCGCACCATGTAGCTGTACCTGTGATGTCACCTGGTATGGATGTCCCGCCTCTAGCCACTGTAGCCTAGTACACAGCTCACATGCTCCTGGATCAGTAGGTGTGTAGATATCTATGGAATGTCAGCCTTTATAACAGTGAGGTTGACTATGTATAGCATGCTGGTATTTCCATCCATGCCTGTGAGTACACCACATTTACACATGTGAAATTGGAAACACTGGTACTTAATGGCACATGCAATTAGACCTTAAGGAGGGAAGCAGGGCATCATTACCAACATTCTGTTACTGTTGTTACCAAGACACATACTGTGAACATAAAACAATGCATTCTAACCGCAAACACTGTTACGTAATGGCAAATGCAATTAGACCTTCAGGAGGGACGCAGAGCATCATTACCAACATGCTGTGACTGTTGTTATAAAGACACATACTGTGAACATGAAACAATGCAGTCTAATCCTGTACTACATGGTATGTCTGCTGCGTGCCAATGGTACAGAACAATTGTAATATACACCTATCTCACTATTCTGTTCACCCTGTGCATCAGGCCATATGAGCATGTCCCTGCACCGATGGTGTGGATGACAGGGATGTGGCACAGGCATCATAATATGCACAGGGTGATAATGTTTGCCAGGGGCCTAGGCTGCATCAATGGATGACATCATGTGTGTGGGTTAGGGCCTGTGATCTACTTGGACATGTGTGGTTATTATGCATGTGGGTGTTGGTGCCCTACAGATGTTACAGGTGTGTGCGTGCATGTGTGCACACATTTCCGCCGTGTATCCGGCCTATATAGGGGTATTGTTGACAGCTCCAGATTGTACAGACCAGGATGTACAGCTCACTGTGTCCGGCCATGGCCACGTGACCTGTGCCTGCCAGGGTTTGCACGGGCACTACCAGACAGAGGTACAGAATAGGTACTGTCCGATGACACATGTCCACTGGAACCGTGTCCCTGCTGGGACCATCCAGGGCCACGTCCATGTGGCCTGCTGTGTCCTGGTGTGGACAGCGCAGCACCAGCTGCACTGCTGCTGCTAACGGCACTATGGGAGTGGGCATGTGAGGTAGCTCATTCGCATAGACCTGCACCAGGTGGTGTAGCTGGCCTACGTCCACGTGGCCTATGTCTCACTCCTACCAGATGTTCCAGCACAGACAGCTCACGTTCACGGATTGCCATGCCACGGTCAAGGATTCCAACCATGTCACCCAATCGCCTGTCCAAAACATCAGCAATCTGCTGTTGAGCATTTGCCAATGCCTGGATGTTTTCATTTAAAGAATGGACAGCAGCCCTCTGAAGCCTCTGCCCTTCTCTGTTCTGCCATTCAGCACGTGCCTGTGCTGCCATTACAGTCTGAAACATGTGTCTGGTGACACCAGCTGCTGCGCTCTGTTGTGCAGGTGCATGTCGGCCAGGAGTCCTCCTACGAGCAGCACTGGCAACATGCCTGTGTGGCACATCTGCGGTCATTTCACTGACACCATGGTGTGATGACACACCTTCCATAGCCACCACATGTTCCTGTTCCAAGCTAACACACGGTAACTGTCCTTCCTCTATGGCCACTGGTGATGGGGTATGTGTTGGCTTGAGAACTGTGTGCAGGGAAGAGGGGGATATAGGTGGGATGGCAACCAAAGGCACAGATTCAGCCCCTGACAACCCTGCCTGTACCTCAAGCATATGTTCATCACTGCTAGAGTCTGTGGGGACACTAACTTCAGATGGACCGCAGGAGGGCAACACACCTACATCACCTGTGAAGGCAAACAAAGACTCTACATTACAATAGAGACACAGACACACACACACAGACACACACACACACACACACACACAGACAGACAGACACACACACACAGACACACACACACACATGCACACACACACACACACACAGACACAGACACACACACAGACACACACAGACACACACAGACACACACAGACAACCATGCATGTGATATGACAGAAGGCCATGCATGTGATATGACAGAAGGCATGCAGCATGCATGTGATACAGCAGATTGCATGCAGCATGCATGTGATGCAGCAGACGGCATGCAGCTCAGACATTAACAGTGTTAGTTAGATTACATCCCTAGGTTGCACAGAACAGCAAACATGTGTCATAGCAGAAGCCATGCATTTCACACAATCATGGTAGTAAGCATGCATCCCTGTGATACACCATGTGGAACAGCACAGGTTAATAGTACACATGGCTGATATGAGGCATATGTCCTTGACATTAACATGTAGTATGACATGTAATCTGCTGATGTGTGCAGTGACATGCATACACGTTTGACACAATGGTGTCCTGACACATGTACAGCGGTGTAATGGTGTCACATTGCAGTGTTGTCTGTATGCCCTACAGATAGAATGCAGTTTTAGCAGATGTGTATGACCATTGAGGGTAGTATGAGGCATCTATATTGCTATACAGTGTGAAGTACAGGCACAGTGCCATTGCATGGAATTATGAGGTGTCTCTATTGCTATACAGTGTGGAATACACATACAGTGCATAGCCATGAGTGTGCGCATACGCAATACATACATATTGTGGATTGTGACCCACGTCGCTGAGGTGTATACACACTAAACCATGCTGTGTCATGTGTGACAGGTCACCGGAAGACATACCGATGACACCCCTGCACAACTGCTAACATTTCTTAGCTGCCTGTCAACCATGTCCACACATAGCAGACTGGTCAATACACCATGTTCCACATGACATTTGTGTACCACACACACGAGGTGCACGGCTGACAGTGATGTCCAACAGCAGCAAGGGAAATGTACGGTATCTCTGGCCTGATGTGGTGTCTGTGTATGTATGTGGAAGCTGTACAGGTGACTACTTTCATGCTGTGACACAGTCATGATGTGCAACACATCATATGTGGTCGAATTAAGTGACACCTTTACAAGCTGTGCACAGGCTGTTAGGATGTCCAGTGTTCCACATCAACTATATAACCATTCAACAAAGGCTATAGTTGGACCATGTGTAGATAATGTGGAACAGGGTGTACACACATACACATCACATCTACTGTGTGTTACTACATGTCTCTGGCCATCCTCCATGGCCATGTGTGAACATGTGTTGGGCAGATGTGTGTGATGGCCATCTATGTCACATGTCTGTGTTGTCCCATATGACATACACCCATAGATGTCAGTTACTCCAGTGTCCACAGGGTTATACTGGCAAATAGCTGTATGTTTGGTATGTGGGGTATGTTTTATGGGATAGTGTGAGAATGTTGCAGCCGGACCACTACATGTCTGGGACATGTCAGCTGGCACATCACAATGTCTACACTCATTGCAGGGGCACATTCCACAATGGTGAATCATGTGGGCTGCCCATATCCCAGCTCACTGTGTAGTACTGTTTGCGTACCCCACATGTGTTGTTCTGATGTATAGTACATATTCCTACATTGAACAATGCCTCCACCATTGTATGGACAGCTGTCCACACATCTAGCAATGACAATTACTGTGGTTTCATGTTGTTGTTTCATTTGGTTTGTATATATTGCACATGTGTAGCCAGTGTGATTGATGAAAGTTGTGACCTGTATATCATGACTGGACCATACATTATGTGTACATGTGTTAACTGCCCACATGGTGAATGAATCTGTGCATTCACATGCCTGATACTGATAACTGTCTCACTTGCAACAGACTGCTGTCTCTGCGGCACACCAGAGGTACCTGTATAGGGGTGACATAGAAGTTTGATCATTATCCATGACTGTATGACAGCTACAGGGTGCACTTTGCATGTTAACACATTCACCAGTACAATAGCATATACTATGGAGTATACACGTGTGCATACACAGGGTAGCATACTATAGTATGTGGCATGTGTGTAAACATATCTTGCATATGATGTTACATTACATAGTGTACAGTGACACATGTGACTAAATGGGATATACTATTTATATGTGCAGTAGTGACTTACCAGGCAACTCCAGGCTCTGTGGTTGGGAGACACCCACCTCCATGATGACAGCTAGAGTTTGTGGATGCTGTTCTGATGGGGTCCCCATGCTGGCCAGTAGCTCCTCAGTAGGTGTGAGTGGGAGCTGGGTTGGTGGCCCACCACCTGTTCCACCTTGTTCCCTGGTGATTGCATTGGGACGCTGTTTTGCATGTTGGATCAGGTCCGTGCAGTGTCTGCGCACCTGCTGGTAGGTGCGGTTATGGCCACCCACATCATTAACCCTCCTGCAAAGTTCCTGCCACAAGTCATCATACTGCTGGGCATGCTGTGGCACATGGCTGAACAGTACCTCATAGTTATCATGGAGGTATGGTATGAGGGCATCATCCTCCAAGCGGCTATATGCCGGCAGTCGTGATCGAGGCATTATCTGTAAGACATAATGATGGAGACAGGTCACAGCATCTCAGAGATGTACATAGATACAGAAGCACATTCATGTGTATTACATTTAGTACTTATAAACAGTTGTCTTTGCAAATCGTCATGACACTCACATGACTGACATGTTTGTTTCACACACATGTAACACCCGATGGGGATTGGATATTATCACCATATACGTGTGTCACCTCATTACATTGCTCATACTCCATGTGAATGCTGTCTTGATGTGGGCATGTCTGTTTGCCTGTACTGGTGTTCTTACCTATCAGTACATGCCTGGATGCATGCACATTAATGCTGTTGACCTTGATGCTGTGCATATGTCACATATCATCACATACACTGCCTTCATGGACATGGGCAGTGACAATGCAGACATGCACACGGAAACCTTTACATGCATGTGTTTTGCCATATACATCTACATGGCACTGTACAACAGTTCAACATCCTGCCACGTATCGCCTGTGTTGCACATGTGATACACATGGGATAATGGCTAGCCAGATGGTATTCGCAGGGATGGTTATCAACTACAGCATGTACGGCCAAGACCATGTAGTAGTGTGTATGCCCTGGGCCATGTATGGGCATAGGATGTCAGACTTTCTAGCTGTATCCGACAGCCATGTTCCCACCGACAGGTGAATGAGTGCCACATTACTGATCCAGGCAGTCACTGATACATCTGCCATGCGATCATCGCGCCGTGTATGACAGAGATGACATGTGCAGCTTTGCTGTACAGGGTTGCATGGTATGGCAGGAGTATGTCACATGTGTGGCACAGGGATCTGTCCAGCATGTGGCGACTCTTGTACTAGGAAGGTGGCTGTCCATGACGTATGTCTTTCAGATCAGGATATGTACGTGTAGCATGTCCAACATCACAGTGTTGCACATGTCTTTATGCAGGGTAGGCAGCATGTTGCATAGTGGACATGTGGATTGTGAAGGCTGGTGTCGCCCATCCAAGCATGGCCAATACCCCTTAAAGGTGATATGTGATCCGATATTGGTCATGTGAATGCTGAGTATGGCTGTCCAATGATCTCCATGCTCATGGATGGCACCCTGTCATGACTTGGGTTGCCTCTTATGACTACCTAATAGGCCTGGTGATGTCACTAGCTCAGGGAGGTAAACTGCACAGCACTATCCCTTACACACAGTATCCATAATGTTGACTGCTGCCGAGGTGGTATTTAATGGGTACAGGGTTATTAACATAGCGGTGACAATGCAATAAGCAGCTGTCAGATTGTGCACATATGTCACGCACCTCACTCACAAAGCCCATGCTGTATGTTGTCCACAACACTGAGTCAGTTATTGCTCCTAAGTCATGGCCATTCATATTCTCACATATGCAGATGCCTCCCATTTGTCTGTGTGGTATGGGCTACAATGACAGCGGAGTACAAAACATTAACCCTGTTTTACTGTAGCTGCCACTGGTGTGATATGCACGTCACTCAGACACCTTTTGTAGTATTGCTTCTGTGAACAGGCCACTGGTAGAACACTCCTGTGACATACAAAGGTAAATGTAGTATACTGAGTGTAGGTGGAACACAGTATGGGTAATGATGTCCTCTGACCTGTCACAGGTATGCTATGCAGTGTCACTTCATTGGTACTGTCATCTACATCTGTACTGCTAACAACATGTACGTTGATTAAGGTTCATAGGCTTTCAGATCATACTCAGCAGAGTAATAGTGCTGTGCCTCCCATTATGAGTGGCATCTCCACTTTGTGGGTTGTGATAACTGTTAGTGTGATCCATTCCGTATTTTCACAGATTGCCATGAACTATGTTTTACATGGCAGTGTATGTGTAGAGCAAACTGTTTTGCCATATGTGTATTATACGACCAGGGATTTGTACAGGTCACATGCAGCTGGAGTGTACCTTGTACCATCATAGTTATGGTTACAGGGGCTCTATCATGTTCATGGATATGTGATTGTGTACCTATTGGGGGGGGCAGTGAGTTTATATTATCCAACACCCTATCTGTATTGCTTATTCATGCTCAGCACTTGTTCGGAACATGTACACACTTCACGAGCTACTAATTACTATATCACTCAATCCTATTCATTTCCTACAGGTAAACACTGTTTGTCCTTACATTTCCAGCATGCTTACAGTACAACAGCTGTTGTACACACTTACCTCACATATCTTGTGAGTAATGGTTGACTAGACAGGCATCTCCAAATGTCAATTGCCAGTGTTATTGCCTGTCTATATGATGAATGTGGGCAACATGAGGCAATATAGCAGTTGTCTCATGTACACAGTCAATGCTCACCTCCTAACATACGACACTACAGCCTGCGGGAGATGCACATATGTAGCCATGCTGGAGGTAATGCTCTGTCCAACCCAGACTTACCCTGACATTCATGTGGGGATGTTAAACATTTGCAGCACACCCCACTCATCACATAGTCTCAGTAGATCTTCACCACCACAGGCCACACATAGTAAGAGTACAACATTTGTGGAGCCTCTCCATACTACTCTATGTAGGCAACAGAGGCAGCCCCCATCACCAAACACAACACCAATTACTTATAGCCCACAGACTCATGTGTGCCCGTCAACTACAGCCAACAGGGTGTTATAACACTCCCAAGACACTAGTCATAGGTGACTCTGTAGGCGGTCACACTGATGCCCACTCAGCAGGCCACACAAGGCGATAGTCACTGTCATCTGGCTGTCAGGTAACAGGATCCACAACATAACCTATGCACTCAGGTCACTCCTCAACAGGTACAATATGACTGTCATTCTCCACATTAGTGTGAATGCCCTGAGATGTAACTTCCTGGACTACATGTACAGGGACATGCAATAGCTCTCCGATCTTGTAGCCCTGGCAGGTATCGCCCAAGCCCTGAGAAGCATTCTGCATTAGTCCAGATGGATGACACAGTAGATCAACAGAATTTTTCACTTCAACAGTTGCCTATGCTTCTGGTGTCATTCCAAGGGTATCCAGTATCTGTCTGCTTTGAATGACATGGTCGACAAACCACAATGCTTTGGCACAGATGGCCTGCACCTGTCAGCCATGGGATTATGGGTAACATCTAATGCTCTTGCTGTTCCTATACTGCCTATTTTGGACACATTTCAGAAACATATTCACCACCAGAACAGGTACAGGCAAGCAAAACCTGAGGGTATTGTTACTCAATGCTTGACATCTTCATCTCAAATGCACTCATCCGAGGCACTCCTTATAATGGACCACTTCGATGTCTCTGCAGTGACTGTGACCTGCTTCTATACTCCGGAGAGCACCCCTGCACTGACAGGCTATTACACAGACCACACCTTTCAGTCATGTAACCAGGACTGGAGCACACACGGCGGTGGTGTGTCCATATTTCACAGGGATTTACACACCTCCATGCTGGTTGCTTAGCACGATGCATCAGAGGCAATCCAAGTGCAACTAACTGTGGCCAGACTACTATACAAATTGTAGCTTGCTACGGATTCCACACCATACCTCACGGTTAACAGCCCTCATTTCTTGGTGTACTGGAAAGTAGGGTTCAAACAGGAACTACTGATATGACCCTGACACTACCCCACACCTAACTGTGATAACTACTCATGTACTGACACATTAGGCCAAAACTTTCGTGGAATAATAAACTCCATTCGGCTGGATCAACCTATACACACCACCACCAAGGCCAACAATATCCTAGACCTGGACATTACCAACATGTGTGACTGGTGTTACACACTTGGGGTTGTCCCCTCGTTGGTCAGTTCTGAACGTATGCTAATCACCCTTGTTATCCACATCCCAGCACCACACCCTTCACAGAAAACACAGTGCAATATTTCTACAAAGCCAACTTCACGCTTTGTATGACTGAAGTAGTAAACGCCATGACACCCGTGCAGATGGACAATATAGCTACAAATCCAGAAACATTCCCAACTGCACTTCATTAGCACTTACACGACTGCATGGATCATGCTATCCCAAACAGAGACATGACAGTACTCACCATATAACGGATGCCACTCTGGGGGTCCACTGCCATGGACATACTGCACAACAGTTGCAAAGTAGGGTACACTCCCATGGGTGGGGTAGCTCCCTGGTCAGCCTCAGTAGGATTCTGGGATCCCTTCTTACATCCTCCAATGCTAGCTACATAAACATTACTGTGACACATTCACAGGACTACCACTAAGCGTTATGGCAGTATGTCACTACTCTCAATGGCAATACCCACATCTGCTCTGACATACAATGGTTAGGCTAAAACATTACAGAACCGACTGATATTGGCAACAACCTGACAGCTAACTTTACACCCCTCTCACACCCTAAAGGGACCACATCTATACAGGATCAATGCAGAGTCCCTGCAGTCACAACTACGCAGTTCAGACCTGCTCTCTCTAAAGCCTGGAACACACACTCCATGTGACCATCCAACATCCCAGGCTGCGATTTACACAAACCTCTGAATGACATGGCTCCCCACTTGGGCACCAGATTCATTAATAGCCTTGTATCAGGCATTGTGGACCCTGAATGGCACACAGCAACAGTTATCACACTCCACAGATGTGGCGCCACAATGGACCAGAGGAACTATTGCCCTATACGCCTGACTAGACTGTTCTCTAAGGCTATGGAGAACATCATCATGGAAGTCATTCACAGTGACATTGTTAGCCCCCAAACCTTTGATACCACCCAGGTTGGATTTTTTAGGGCCACACCATGTCTCCTACACCTGGTGGAGTCCTTTGAGACAGTTACCAAGGTAGTAGATGATGGTAAGGAGGTCCACACAGCCTACGTTGTCCTCTCATTGGTTTTCAACACCGTTCACCATTCTGGTATTGTCAATATACACATCCACCTGCACAGCGACCCATATGTCTTGAGATATTATGCAAAGTGGCTCATGGACAGGACACACGCGGTGAGGGTAGCATACCACAGTTCATACTGTACATCAGTTACAATTGGCATACCCCAGTCCTCGGTCACAGGAAACCTCCTGTTCATTATATGCTTCCCTGAGGTACAGTCTAGCACAGAAAGACTTTCCCTGAATAGGTTTCCAAATGACTGCAAACTAGGAACCATGATTGTTTCACCAGCTTATACACACACCCTCCATACGGATATCACTGTGACGGATACCTGGTGTCGGTACCATGGCCTCAAGCAGCATGCCAGAAGGTGCATAGACATCCCCTTTGGATTACAACAATCACCCAGTGACTATCACATAGGTGGTAGTCCCCTACATACAGAAGACATTATAAGGGATCTTAGTACACACGTAGATAGCACCCACTCCTTTGGTAACCTTATTGACAAGGGGGCATGGATATCCTTCTACATGGCCACCCTAATCTGTAATAGGTTTGTAGCTGAAAAGGCTGCCATTGTACCTCTATACTCCTGACTTATGAAACACGTTCAAGGGTACAACACCCCATTTGGGGTGTACCTTACGGGACAGCAATGGCTTTAAATATTACAACATTAACGCACCAACAGTATTACTCACCTCCAAAGGATGATGTATGCAGCACAACTACTGAAACCCCAACTGTAGTCATTTGCATACTGCATACTCAGAGGTGACCTCTGCTGAACATACAAGGCCCATGTCCACACCAGTATTGATGGATATGCTCTACATAAGCAAAAGCCACTGAGAGCAACATGCTCTGGATATGTACCCAAATGCAAGGATGAGAAGCACGTGCTGGAGGGATACATTCCTGAAACGGACACTTACCATGCTTTGGAACATGATTCCTATGTACATCAGGCAGGAACCCTCACTAGCACTCTTCATGAGATACCTCGATGGGTGGATGGGGAACAGACATGTATGCCAGGGATCACTGCAGAGGCTGTACTGTACACAGGTGCAGGAAACAAATGGCTGTGCTGTTCACAGGCACAGAACACTAACCTTGGGAGGTGCCGCCAGTGAAAACACTGTATTAGGGCTTACAAATGGACTTGGCGAGACAGCATAGTACCTAACTATGAACCTATGAAGCTATTACATGTCCTTTGTGCATAGATAATTGTGTAGCTCTTCCATTTCAATTAGCTATCATGCTGTTACACTGTCTGGTGACTACAAGACATATGTATCCTGTTATTGTGCATTGTACATTCCAATACACATACCTTATGTTTGCATAATATAACAGTCATGCTATGTAAAATATTTGACATATCTACCTACAGTACTGTACTTTTCACATTTTTTAAACCATATCCCATAATGCAAAGCATATTTGCACAGCAGGACAACCTTAGGCATGTTATTCTCGTTATACACCCATACATATGCCTACTGTTACAGTATATCAACATAAACTATCCCCTGTTATGGCATGTACTTGTTGGACAAACCCTACCACCGACAGCGGCTGGAGTGGAATTGTTATGTTTAAAGCCCTTATGTAGCATCCCTTGTGGTGTATGAGGTGTTTACTTTGTGGCTCACAGCACTACACACAATTTCTACAAGCATTACTATGCTCAACAAGACATCACAACGTAATACCTTTTCCCACTGTCCGCATTGTGTACACTTTAATTAATACAGAATAGGCACTACATACACTAACATACTGAGTGTTCTACTTCTTCTTAGTTCTTAGTGGTCCGAGTATACGATAATATCTGTGTTACTCCTTTCCTCTTTAAATGATTCAATGGTATGAGCATACGGTTTGAATGTATGGCAAGCCATCGTTTTATACATGGATACCTGTAACATGTGGTATCCTGCCATCAATTGGTGTTCCGGAGTAAATTATTACATGCACATCAGCTGTACAGCTACTCCATTGGCCAATTACATGGTAACAGTGGGGTATAATTGAATACTCCACTTGGGCGTTGTCCTTTTGCCCTACCTTCGAGGGAGAGGGTCTGGATGTATTTTATTTTGATGACTTGCAACAGCTATATGGAGAGACACAGATACTTTGAATTCATGTCCCCCGTGGATTGTGTGTGACGGCTAGAGTAAATAGTTCTACATGTGAGTGTAGCTGTTATCTCAACCGTCTGATATGAGACTATTGCAAACAAAACCTGTAACATCGGCGTCTGTTCCATTGTACAACAGCAACAATTTCAAATGGCGCCATTACAAGTGTGTCTCTCACAAGGTATGTTAACACTTCTGCAGATGTCATTAAGTGAGTGGATGTTTGCGATATTATTACAGTCTGTATTGCAATTGTTTTGGATGTGGGGAGATGTAGGTGGGTGTACACAGCAGATAGAGGTTTGTGGGGACTGCATTTATACATATTCTGTATGTGTGTGGGGGCCCCTTCCCTAATTGAAGACCTGTCATTCAGTAGACTAATACTATGGTTATTGCAGGCTTATTCATTAAACCATTGTTAATTGGTTCCTATATAGCATGCAGGTGATGTTGATCCTTCAATCCCTCCGAAATACACCGATATGTACTGAACTGTTGCTACATGAAAGCTGTCTCGTGTATTTCTGTCACAGATATTTGCAGTCATTGCAGTTGTGTTGGTGATTCAAACTCTTTGGCTTGGGTTGCCACCTTTTCAAATGGCCATAGTGGGACATTTGCAGGGCACACATCAGGGTTTAGAGGCCAACACATACCCACTGCCAGTACAAAGGATAGAACTTACTTTTGCCCTAAATAAAACCTTATTCTTGTAGCACTTTAGTTGCTTATTATGTTTCTTGTACAATTTACGTATTTGAGAGACAGAAATAACTATTTAATGCAACTATTACTTAATATATTGGACATCATTATGTCCTACAATCTCGGTACATTTGCCCTTTTAATATTTGTTGTCAGGACACAACTGGCCAAAGAGGGACTGTCCGTATGAAAGTGGGACAGGTGGTAACCGTATGCCTATGGCCGGCTATGACCACAACTACTGTAATAATCTACCTCCGAGTTAGCACGAACAGACCCACAATGCAAACACACACACACACACACACACACACACACACACACACACACACACACACACACACACACACATATTACAGTCCCACGGAAACACACACCGCACTCTCAACACGCACTTACACACACTACAGCAATTGGAACTACAATTAAACACAGTACCTACCTGGAACGCAGCACCGGCAGCAATAACTGAATGTCCCTTAACATCGTGATAATATTACTCATGGTTATAGTGTTCTGGTACTGTGGTCTTTCGGTCTTTAAGCCTCGTGATTACACGTGTCGGTATGTAAAGCATTCAGTAGTTGGCAATATCCTATTTATTTGTACCTCCATGGTTGTGTACAAGTCATTAACCTGTGGATATATTCACAGATATATGTATTTCTGTATATATCGACATACATCTCTCTATCACCCTTTCTATCCCTATTTTATATATATATATATATATATATATATATATATAGAGAGAGAGAGAGAGAGAGAGGGAAAGGGAGAGAAAGTGTACACACCTTTCGTTGGGTGCATGACGGTGTATTTTGTTTGCTGAACCCCACCCTTTTGTGTTTTAACCTGTCACAGTACACACCTGCCATTGGTACATCTCGGGTAGCTTAGTGGTAGGTGATTGTGTACATGGTTGAGTGTTCTACTCCTGCCAGTGGTCGTTTTACCTCTCAGAGCAGGCACTGTTAGTACAAGGGTGAATAATGCTGGTTTCATCTGTTCTGGACATCTTTGACTGTGATCTGCGCGGAATTCGGCAAAGCTTAGACCTATTTTGTGCATATCCACATAGTCATGTTTAAATGACACTTATCGTCACTTGCCACAGCATAAACCTGCTAACATGTGCTTACATGTGCTCTAATGACCTACATCCAACATCCATTATTCGTGCCATCGGGATTACGAAACAGACCTTGTAGGACGTGGAACCGGGTACATACACGACACAGTCAGTGGCTTTACCACTTGGTCATCTGGTGTTTGTACAGGCATTAATGGTGTTTTGTATGTGGACTGTACTACGGCTGTTCCTCCATACTGCAGTGAAATGTGTAACTCAGTTAGTTTACATATGGATGATACCAGTTCATGGTATGTCCAAGTGATGTTTAATGGATGTGCTCCAGCATTGGGAATCTATGTCAGAGTGAGCCACACACTGTAATGTGCTACACCTTGACACAACCATGACTGGAGAATGTTGGGGTGGCAGATACCTGCCATGGGTACTCCCCATGCTTTGGCACTACATCCCTAATTACATTATATGGAGGCCCTCATTAACACACCGGGGAATTAATGCAGAGTAGTTGGGAATCAGTAGTTACACACGTGGATCCCGCAATTGGCTCTGCTCCACAGAGGGACAGTTGGTTAATCGATGGGGTGGGGATAGCAGACACATTTTGCCTAGGCTGTTGAATGGCCTCTGACAATCGGGCATGTACCTACCAATGTACCTAGGAACCTATACATACAGTATCAACATATGCTGTTAGCTTCGTTTACTGTTCAGGTGTTGACTTTCCTTGTTCCAGTAGCTGTTGTGTGTGCAATAGTTGAGGGCTGCCTATGTAGGATTCACACAGTAGATCACCTATACATTACAATTTGCAGGTGGTCGTGTGTGTGTGTGTGCCATCCATTTTACTGTGTGTGCAGGTGGAGAAGTGTGTCAGTCCATAGGGGCCCACACTGTCAGTGTATGTGCTATACGTTCCCTCTTTGCCAAGGCGTGGGCATATTGGGCATGCCTCCGTCTGCCTACTGGGGCTGGCACAGGTTGTTCATGGTCTGAATCCCTCTGTGCCTGTGATGGCCTTGGCAATTGTGGTGGGCTGTGAGGGCCTTCACCATTATGTCCCTGCTGCAGCTGTTTCCGTAGGATCATATTATGTAGCATGGCACATACTATGAAGATGTGGGCACATGTGCCTGGAGAGTACTGCAAGGTTCCACCATATATAACCAAGGAACGGAACCATGATTTCAGCATCCCAAACACATGCTCTATGATGATTCTGGTTTGTGCGTGTGCCTCATTATGGTGTTCTTGCATGGTTGTGTGTGCATTTCTGATGGGAGTCATCATCCACAGCTCCAGTGCATAGCCAGCATCCCCCACAAGGTGGCCATATGGGATGTCCCCCCTGACAAATACCTGATACAGCTGTGAGGCACATCAGATGTGGGAGTCATGGTAGCTTCCAGGGCTGCCAGCACACACATCCGGGATAATGCCCTGGGCATTGCACGCAACCTGGCAGTTGATGGAGTGGTATCCCTTGCGGTTTATGTAGCGCCTACCATGGTCTCTGGGTGGTGACTTGATATATATGTGCGTGCAGTCTATTGCACCCAGTACCTCTGAGTAGTGTGCCACATGGTGGAAGAGACGCATATTGCTGGCCAACTCCTCCTGAGTTCAGGGGAAGTATATATGATCACTGGCATGTGGTAACATGGCATCCAGGAACTGGTGGAGTACCCTGGATGCTGATGCCTGTGAGATCCCCATGATATCTCCAGTTGGCCTTTGAAAGGTACCTGTGGCAAGCTTACACATACCTTCATGTCCATTGGGATGGGTTCCCCTCTGTTGTTTCTGGAGCTCAGACGTGGCTGGCACAGCTCAACTATTTGCTGTATGATGTCCCTGTCCACCATGTAATGCTCTACTATCTCCAGATCATGTAGCCCCTGGTAGGTTACCCTTGGTCTGAACACTCTTCTCCTCTTCTGGGGCCTGAGGTGGTTGTCAGTGTCATCCTCCACAACAACTTCAGTCTCCAACACATGCTGATGATGCACAGCTATGGCAGCTCCCAACAAGTACATTGTAAAAGTTCACTGTCTGTTTACACCAATGGTGCAGTGTTTGGGAATACACAAGTGTGTGTGAGGTGCCTTCACACTTTATACTATTGTGCT
Source organism: Protopterus annectens (assembly GCF_019279795.1). Lineage (NCBI taxonomy): Eukaryota > Metazoa > Chordata > Ceratodontiformes > Protopteridae > Protopterus > Protopterus annectens. The sequence goes on along the minus strand of NC_056746.1, from coordinate 700,474,170 downwards.
TTGAACACTGATGATGTCATACGGTGTGTATGTACATTCGGAGCTGCAGGGTATCTTGTGTTTTACCACAGATACTGTTATTGTGCTGCCTTTGGCATTGAATTACATTTAGCTGCCGTGGATTACCTCTTGCCCTTGCCTCACCTTTTCTTAATGATTCCCCTCCCATTGTCTGGCATGCATCCAACAGCCTGCTTTCTTGTTTTGTACTTTCCCGAAACAGGAGTGTTTTGCGAAATGTGTTCTATTGCCGATCTACTGCAGGTTTGCTTTGCTCAGCGGTTACAGTTCTCTTTTCTATGCAATCCGACACCTCCCCTATTCTGTTCTGCAGGTTGCTGCTAGCAGCCTTGTTTGCTGGCGTCAATTGCCCACTGTGAGTTAATAGGTGTTAATTGCTCAGTTGTACTCCAATGACCCTACTGCGGCATTTCCTTATTGTCTTCCCCTAAACTTCCTTTTTGGGCTGTGGTGCACGGTACGTGAGTCCGCTTACCGGGTTTCGGGCACATTTTCATCCACGTACAAATGTGCTTTCAGGCACCATGTTTGCTCTCAGCTGAGCAATGCCATACCTACATCCACGCCCCTGTCCTCCAGCTGTGATTAGCATAGGGCAGCCCGGATTTGCATTGCTCCAATGTGCTTACAGCTGCAGTGACACACCCCACTGCTGATGTCATGTATTCCTCCAGACCACTCCTCAGTGTTGTAGCGCTGCACCGTATTGTACATCCTTAGGCTGCTGGGACGTTTGAGATTCACTATTACTTGCCTCATTTGCATGGCATTGACTACTAATTCATAGTTAACATGCCGAACACTGTCACAGGCCCTTAGCAATGCTTACAGCTTGGTTGTGGTGTAGCATGCATACCATTGACTATTATGGTGAAATCATGATTTGTGTTACATTGCTATTTTATGACATTTGTATATATTTTCCTTGTGTTCCCGTTTGCACACACATGCCCTACGGTTGTACTTTGCGTTACTGTGGCCATGACATTAAATGTTATTTTTTATATGTTGTGCATCTTTTCTTATGCCATTGGCTGTATATTTAGCCATTGGCATATGTTAACTTTGTAATACATGAGTCTGGTCCACTTCCAAGGCTCTGATGTTCTGTTTGTCAACATGTAAACCGTTTTTTTTTGGTTTACATTTCTGTAGGCTTACGCTACGCCTACGCCACTTCATGAATCGCTATGTACCTTCATTTACATGCTGCAGTACTGCACATGGGGTGATTTGCATACCTACGCCGGGAGCTGTGCAGATCTGGCATACGCTGGTAGTGCACATGGAATTGGATCGTACCTGAATCGGTCGGCGGCCATATTTGGCATAATATTGCCTACGCTACGCCTGCGCCTGGCACAAGCTTCATGAATCCCGGGGTTAGAATGTAATAACACACAAAAACAAATACTCTCTAGCGCCTTGGCAAACACAGCCATCTTGGAGTTAATACAAAATGAAGAAAGAACACTGCCATTAAATATAAAACTATTTTAAGCCATTTAAATAATTAACAAATCAAAACTTTTCAATTACAAAAGGGCTTTCCAATTACACTCCTTGTTTAAATCCTTAGGAGCCAATGTATCAAATTTATGAATAAAAGTTGTTTCTTTATAAAGTAATTTATTCTTTAATACGACAGCATCCCTTGCAAAAACCTTTTCTAAAATACATGCTTTCAAATCTGTAAACACCCCCTCATGAGCCAAATTAAAGTGCATAGCCACTGGATTATCCTAATTTTTATTTGTTATATCTGTAATATGCTCCTGCAGTCTCACCTTAAAGTTTTTTTTAGTTTCCCCTATATAAAAGAGATTGCAGGGGCAAGAGACCACATATATTATCCCTTTTGTTATGCAAGTATAAGATGCTAAAGGGCAATATTTCATCCCATTAATTTTTTCAAAAGATCTTACCATATATTTACATACTGAGCATTTTCCACAGGGACTTGTCCCCAACTAGCCCGTAACCTACCCAGACTGTCACTATGGGTGACAAATAAATTATGTACTACCATATCACTAACATTTCTACCTCTTTTATATGATATTAGGGGAAATTTATACAAGTTTTTAATGCCATGTTTGCTTTTAAATAGAAAAACCCAATAATATTTAATAATATTAACTATGTCTTGGCTAAAAACATTAAAAGCAGTGACAAAATACATTTTTCTGTCTCCCCCACATATTAACTTATTTTACTCAAAATCTCCTTTACCTAAAAAATTATTTCTACTAACAATATTACATTTACCCGTCTGTGGTTGGAATAACTTCTTTAAGGGTTGTATAATTAACTTTTCACTATAGCCTCTTTGTTTAAAGACAATGCACATTTGTATTATCCCACCCTGTAGCACTTTAGGGCTACTACATAACCTACCAACCATTATATGGTAAAACATTCAATATATGAGAGCGGTGACAGCTTTTGCTATCCAAAAAGTGCACTCCATCATCCAGCTTCCTATGTATTTTAGTATTAATGCTATGACCAACAACGTCCAACTCTAAATCCAGGAAAGTTACAACTTTCCCTGTTTGTAAACCATCAAACTGCAAGCCAGAGCAATTACTTTGAAGGTCCTCCACAAAGGACTCAACTAAATTTTCTCCCCCCTCACATAAAAAAAATGTAATTATCAATAAATCTATAATATAAAACTACAAATTTTCTAAAAAAAACTCAACTTATACAAAAAAACTCAACTTTGAATAAATCTATAACTAAATTAGCATATGTAGGTGCAAAGGATGCACCCATGGCCATCTCCTGCACCTGTTGATAAATTATTTATTTATTTATTTATTTATTTATTTATTTATATTTGTTGACCGGGAGTGTCCGACTGGACGTAGGTCCATTTTCAGCGGAGGCCCGGGGAGAAAAGCTCCACAGTTAAAATAAACAGACAGTAGTTACATTGGATTACATAGCGATTAACAGTTTACATAGCAATTACTTACAGCATATTTACAGATGAAGAACATAGTACATCAGCAGACAACTAGAATCTTTATCTGTGAAGTACATAACAGACATTAACAAATGTTAAAATAACAAGTCCCTGCTGTATAATAAGTACTAGGCTTATGAGCATCTGAGCTTGCTATAATCAAGGTAGTTAGTGGAGTGGAAAGAAAGGTAGTGGTTGGATGGGGTGGGTGATATTAGAGTGGAAGTTGCAAGGGCATAGCCAGCATGTTTTTAGGTGCGCTTTTAGTAAAGTTTTGAAGTGGGTGCATGATGGTACAGAGGTAATTGCGGGTGGGAGGGAGTTCCATAATTTGGCTATGGTGCAAGAGAATAGTGCTTCACCAGCAGAGTTATTGGCTTTAGTGATCTGCAAGTGATTTTTGTTGCTGGATCTTAGTGCTCTGGTGTTGCGATAGGGTTGGAGTAGATTCTGGAGGGATGGGACATTTAGTGGATGGTTTACTAGTTTGTGGGTGAGTGAGAGTTGATACCATTGAAAGAGGTGAGGGAGTTCAAGCCAGCCGAGCTCAGCAAGTGAGAGACAGTGGTGACTATGGTAAGATGCCCCTGTGGTGAATTTGGCAATTTTGTTGTAGCAGGTCTCTAGCTTGTTTAGATCGCATTGCCTTAGGTTGGTATATTTTGGAGAGGCATAAAGTAAGGTGGAGATAAGGTGGGAATTTTCTATTGAAATCTTTGCTGCTTTGGTGAGAAGATGCTTATTTCTGTATAACGATCCTAGTTTTTTGTGGACTTTTTTTATGGTCATGGATATGTGAATGTCAAATTTTAGTTTATTGTCTATTTCCACTCCTAGCAATTTGGTGTGTTTAGTTGAGTATATAGTGGTGTTGTCTTTTGCTGTGATGTTAAAGTGAGAGTTGTTTTGAGTATGTTTGGTGGGTTGGAAGATGAGTAGTTTAGTTTTGTTTGGGTTGAGTATTAATTGGGCATCAGATAACCAAGTTTCAACAGAGGAAAAGGCTTCCTGTGTGACTTTTTGCAGTTTGGGTAGGGACTGGGCTGAGCAGATGATGATCGAGTCATCTGCGTATTGTATGAGTGTGCCATGTGTGGTGGCAGAGGCTAGACTATTTGTGAAAACAGAGAAGAGTAGGGGTCCAAGGATGGGTCCTTGGGGAACCCCTATGGAGACAGGTAGTTGGGGAGATATGTCATTTTGCCATACAATGGATTGTTGGTGGTCAGACAGGTAACTCTGAAACCAGTTGGTGACTGATTGTGAGAAGGATAGGTTATTGAGGACAGAGATACGTTGTTTGTGTGGGACCATGTCAAATGCTTTAGATAGGTCTAGGAAAGTAGCAGAGGAGAGATAGCCATTGTTTTTATGCTGAAGGATAGTGTTAGTAAAGGAGAGTAAGGCAGTGGTGGTGCTGTAGTTTGGTCGGAAACCATGCTGGGTATTGGAAAGGATTTTGTTAGTAAGGAGGTAGTCTGAGACCTGAGAGTGTATGCATCTCTCTAGTATTTTGGAGAGTGGAGAGAGAATAGCTATGGGACGGTAATCGGTTAGTTCTGTGGAGGGTCCGCCTTTGTAGAGGGGAATTATATGTGATACTTTCCACAGAGTGGGAACGTAACTTTTTGACAGATCGGTTAATCAAGATGGGTACTGGGTAGGCCAGAGCATCAGCTGCAATTTGTAGGTATTCACTTGGGAGGTTGTCTGCTGCTAATTTTGTGGGTTTAAGTTTAGTTAAGAGTTTTTTTTATGTTGGAGGTAGGTACAGGAGCAAAAGATAAGGCAGTGGGGAGATTAGTAGTTGAAGGTGTGGGTTGGAGGAGAGGGGGGTTGTGTTGTTTAGCTAGTGATAGTATGGTTTGTGTGAAGTGTGTGTTGAATGAGGTAGCAATATTTTCTGAGGAGTGAGGGATGTTAGGAGGAGGGGTACTGACTTTATCTGGGTGGAGGATGAAGTTTATGGAGGACCATAAATACACTGATTAAACTCAAAAAAAGTGTTAGTTAAATTAAAATGTAATAACTCAATAATATAATCACTCACTGGACTTAAACCAAGAAAAAAATCTTAAAGCTTCTAAACCTATAGTATGTGCAATGCTGGTATAAAGGCTTTTTTTCATACAAATCATTCTATCCTGGAAAAAAAAAACAAGGTACCCCCTCAGCAGGCACTTACATGCCATCCTAGCAAAGAAGGAGCTAGAGTGTCATGTACTCCTAGAAGCATGTGGTGGCCAAGGCCGTAACAGCTCAGTTTCCATCAAAAGTGTACTTAAACTTGGCTCTACCAGGAGCTGCACTTGTACCTCTTTGCCCAAAGTCAGATGCAGGGCTACTACCTGCAGGTGAGTGATGTCTGCTAGATGTGCTCTCTTCATGGGAACACCCAGGACTATGACTCCATGGCCTGCCATATTTGGGTGTAGACACCACATTCCCTGATGGAGCAGTGGAAGTACTGCCACTATGGGAGCATGATTGGACATGGCCACGTTAGCTCACAGAGATGTAGTTGCTGACCTATGCCCACAAGGCCGATGTTCCCCTCTCAGCAGATGTTCCATCACAGACAATGTGCTTCCATGACAGATACTCCACACTCCATCACAGACACACCTCACTCCAGTGTGTTATTTATCCAATTCATTGAATCAACAACACAGTGAAGGCAGTCATGAATGTCAGACTGTACCACATCTAGAACCCTGAGCATTTGTTAGGAGTGCCTTTTTGAATGTGCCTGCTCTTCCATGATGGCCTTAAACATACATTACATTACACATGAAGAGACACCTGCACCAGGTGTAGGAAGGACAGCAGACCTCCTCTGAGCACCCGTATTGAGCCTCCTGTCTGGCACCTTGCCAACAGTTTGGCTGTAGCCTAACTCAACAAGCTCTGAAGCAGTAGCAGCTACACTTCCCTGGTCAATGTCTTCACCCTCCACCTGTCCAATATCTGTGGCTTCAGTTGACTGGGGATGCATAGGCATACTGGCTGCGTACGGGTAAAATGAGGTGAGTTGCTGAGTGTCAACCTCTGTGTCAGATTCAGCCTCTGCAACTCCCAGCTGTACCTCACTTTGGCCAGCATCATTATCAGAGTCTGATGAGACACTGACATCAGGAGGCACAGAGGACACAGAACTACTTCCATGATCACCTGTGATAAAAGGAAGAAGCACAGGAATACATTAATACCTGCATTACTGTTACAATGAATTCTAAACAATTTATACTGTTGTCACTATTGTAGACCATCATGCCTCTCAACCTCTTAAAGCAAGAAATCTGGACAAAGCCATGAATAATGGGTGCACAAAGGCCTAAGAATAAGGAGAATTCACAGCACATATTCTTTAAAGGAAAGAAATGGGGGAGACAGGACAGTGGTGAAATAGGGAACAAGCAGGGAGAAAAGCAATGTGAAAGGAAGGCAGGAATGTGCAGGAAGGGTGTAAGAAAGAATCATAGCTATCCATTTCTTCAGCAGTAACAAGTGATCACATGTACAGAATCTTAGCTGAATTTGGACTGTTACCTCTATAGAGAGGGATTACAACAACATAATTGTGTTGTGAAGCCAATTGTACCAAATTTAGTGTGTCAAGTAGATGTGTGTGAAATGGAGAGTTATGTACGAGACAAAATTTTTATTTTTTTTGACAGGTGTTTTTTTTTTTAGAGGGGAATATTGCGGCAGGGACCCAGGTATGTCTGGGACAGGCAAGCTGAGAAGGTAAGGAAGCATTACAGACCAGACATGCGAGACAATAGACAGGGTTGGAGAAGGGCACAAGAGGGGGTGAACACAATGGTTGGGGTGAGGGTGGGGAGATCGAGGTCCCACTGACATCAGGCATGGTAACAGTGTGACTCCAGTGACTATCATAGGTTCATAGGTTCATAGGTTCATACTAGGCTATCTGCCCGAGGGCATTTACAAGCCTAGCCCATCGTTTTGTGGCTTACGCCACCCCTTTAGTATGGGGAACTATACCCATTATTTTGCTGTGCCTCTGTCGAGCAGTGACACTGAGGTAATCCCTGGGGTATATCTGCGATCTCCCATCCATTGGTCAAGATTTCTCTTGAACAAGGCCAGCGAGGTGCTCTGCCTCACATGTACCGGGATTTTGTTCCACAGCATAGGGAGTCTTTGGGTGATGAATCTATCCCTCCAGCACGTCCTATTAATAGCCGTGTCGAGGTTTAAGTCTCCGCCCTTGTGGCTCTGATGGATCTAGATTTTTGAGGTGAAGCATATTCATCAAATCTGGGTTTGACATGGCCTTGTATGTTAGGCAAAGGTTACCTCTGAGCAAGCGGTGGCGACTGAATAGAGCTGGAGTTCTTTCAGTCGGGCAGCATAGGACAGATTTTGAGACCCTTTATCCTTTTGGTGAGGAACTTTTGTGGCCTCTCCAGCTGCTGCAAGTGTCGGGTCAGATACATTCGAATGGGGCATTGTACTCAATCATTGGTCTGATGAGTGATGAGTAAAGGGAGACTATGACCTCCCTTGATCTAGATGAGAATCCCTTCATGATAAGGTGGGCAATGTAGAAGGTCTTCCTAACTACTTTAGCTACATGGGTGTCGAATGACAGACTACTATCAACCTGGGTCCCCAGGTCCCTGATAACTTCTTCTGTGCTCAGTGGATTGCCACCTATTTGGTAGCTAGGGGTAACCTTGTTTTTCCCGAAGGGTATGACTATGCATTTTTTGGCATTTAACTTTAGGCCGTGGCTCTGGCACCAGTTATCCATTTCTGTGAGACCCTTCTGAAGGATATCTGTGTTAGATGTGTTTTCTACTATGGCGCCCAGTTTGCAGTCATCTGCAAACTTTGTCAGCCATAACCCTCCTGTGTTTGCTTGTACTTCGGAAAAGTAGATGCCAAACAAGAGTGGGCCCAGGACTGAGCCCTGTGAGACACCACTTGTGACAGGCTTTGAGTCTGACATGGCACTAGCAACTCTGACCCTGTGGGTTCTGTCACTCAGCCAGTTTGCAACCCATCTTGTGATGTATGGGTTAACATTTAAGCTGATGAGTTTTTCAATGATACCCGAGTGAGGTATTGTATCGAAGGCCTTAGCCAGATCGAGGTAGGCTGTATGGACTGCCTTTCCCTCATCAATGGCTTTGGTGACTGTTTCAAAAGTCAACCAAGTTTAAAAGGCATGATCTGCCTTTGACAAAGCCAAACTGGGTTGGATCCAAAGTCTGCAAATTCCCTATGTCTTTATTTATGAGGTCCATTATGATCCTCTCCATGGCTTTGCAGATAAGGCTTGTCAAGCTAATGGGCGATAATTTCCAGGGTCGGTGGAGGCACCGCCTTTGTGAAGTGGGACCACAGTTGCAGTGCGCCACTCCCTGGGTACGTATCCAGAGGTAAGACTTTGATTAAACAGCTGTCCTAGCTGTGGGTTTAATTCCTCGTTGAGTTCGTGGAGCACACAGCCGGGGACTCCATCAGGTCCCATGGATACTGTGTTTTTTGCTTTGGAGAGAGCAGTTCTCACTTGGGCGCTGGAGATGTTTGGGGGCTGCAATCGTTTGGTATAGATATCTCTCCTTTTGGGGGGGAGAAGTTTGCACTGAACCTGTCAGCCAGTATGTTGGCAATGTCTGTAGGATCAGTAATCTTCACATCATTTTGAACTAGTTCTGAGCATATCTGGGAGTTTCCTCCTAGGTTTCTAACATAGCTAAAGAAGGCCTTATGATTGTCTTTTGAGTCTTTAGCTATTTTTCTCTCGAAATTTGCTTTGGATGATTTTATGAGAGCTCTTAGTTTTTTACTTATAGTGATCAAGGGTGTCTTACCTTTTAAGGATTTTGCTCTATCTTGTAGTAGCTTCCTCCTTTTGTTGTAGAGTTTGTTTATGGCTGGGGTCCACCAGACTGGACGCTTGCCTTTGGTACAAAGAGTCTTTGTTTTGCTTGGGATTGCCTTATCCATGCAGTCCTGCAGGTGCTGGTAGAAGGCATTTGTAAGTGATTCAGCGGCTTGAGTACTGTTTTCCGCCGGCTCGGGGGTCTTAAAGGAGACCACACTAGTCTTTAGAAGTGTGAAGTCGGCTTTTGAGAAGTTCTTTACTGTGGTCATCACTGTTCCATCACTGCACCACTGGCTGCCGTGGCTGACATCTTCGTCTATGATGAGTATTCTGTACCAGGATGGAAAGATGGAAAGCAGCCTCTCCATCTGGCATAGGCATGTGACCACCATCTGGTGCAGAAGCCTATGTATCATACCAACTTTGAACCTGATCCAACAACATAAAAAAGAGAAGGACCTGAAGAAGAGCAAACCAGTCCACACTTTAATGGTAAAAACAATGAGTCCAACTGAATTGTTAACCTAGGTTTCGTCCACACTATCAGGACTTCATCAGAACAATAAAATATTCACAAAAACTAATTTTTAAATACCCACCCAGTTCAACAATTAATTCAACAATACACTATTTAAAGGGGCATGACCAAATTATACCCATACATAGTAAAACACAATCTAAACATACTATTTATCTTTACAAAATTTTATAAAAGTTTTGGAAGTTTATATCATCTATTTAATTCATAAATATACACATAAAATAAAAATAAAATAAAACACAATTAATATATTAAACTAAACTAATTCAATATTAACTTAAACTACCTACCTTCCCAGAACTTTAATATAGGGGCAATACTGATACTGTCATTTATACCAGGGTAGTTCTGGGTATCCAACCTAAGTTGCCATTTTAATTTGCATATATCTAGATGGACATCTAACACCTTGCCCTGAATGTCATTCTTGATTTGTTGAATGACACAAAATTTAAAGCTATGCTCTAAATGTCCAGCAATATGCCTAGCAAGGGCATTGGTGGACTTAAGATGCCTAATGTCCAAAGCATGTTCATTTACTCTTTCCCTAAAGTGCCTGGAAGTTTTTCCCACATAAAATGCAGGACATGCTTCACATTTAGCTAAATACACCACATTAGGCATCTTAAGTCCACCAATGCCCTTGCTATGCATATTGCTGGACATTTAGAGCATAGCTTTAAATTTTGTGTCAAGAATGACATTCAGGGCAAGGTGTTAGATGTCCATCTACATATATGTGAATTAAAATGGCAACTTAGGTTGGATGCCCAGAACTACCCTGGTATAAATGACAGTATCAGTATTGCCCCTATATTAAAGTTAAAAAAAACATTCTGGGAAGGTAGGTAGTTTAAGTTAATATTGAATCAGTTTAGTTTAATATATTAATTGTGTTTTATTTTATTTTTATTTTTATTTTATGTTAATGTATAGCCTTGAACTACTATAGTTTTTAAGCCCTGATAGGTGTACTGAATGCTCCCTGCCAGTTAAGCCAGCAGCCTAAACCCCTCTTATCTTTATATCTCAGCTATTCTCCCTCATCTAGCCCCCTGATTTACTCTTGCTCGCCACTCCCTTCAGTCCAACCCAGTACAGAAATTGCCCTGGTGGGCCAAGGTGCACTTCAGCATCTGTCCACTAGATGGCATCTTCTCCCCTCTTATAGTGACTTATTTTCACTTCTTCTTATATTTTCTTATTTCTCTAACTTTTCTTTTCTCTCTCTCTCCCTTAAAACCATTACAGCCCACTGTAACCTACTATTTCCAGGTCCCCTCTACTTACCCTTCTGATATTCTACACTCCACTGATAGGTTCTCGATCCTCTGCTGCCCTCCTTGCTTCTGGTTTCTACCCGCTCCATTCACCCTGCGGGCTCATTCCGCTCCCCTACCCTGCCCCCAAATACCACCCGCCCCCAGCACCTCCACCTTTATTACCCCATAACCACACCCACTAACATTTCCAGTCCAATCAGTCTGCAGAATTGCAGACACACCCATCCCCTACTCCACCCTAATTAACCTCATTCACCTCTCCTAGTATTCCTCACCTAGCCAATTAGACTACATTACTATCCCAACACCCACTCCAATACTAAATCCCCAGCAAATCCTTACACAACTATCTATTCCTCAACACTATTTAAGTACTTACCAGATCCCCTACATATAAACCTCTCTCATTTCTACACTTTCTTCAACATCAGCTTAGCACCTCTAATTACCCATAACTCAAAATGCTCTCAAAACCCTCATTCATCTCCTTTTTACTATTTCTACTTCTTAACTTAACATACTTTCATTACCTCACCCAGCCCAGTAATTCCTACCACTCACAATCCTTCCATGTAACTAACTACCTTACCTCCTCTCTCATACTCTAACGCCCCAATATCTCCCCATCTATTTCCTATAAAAAACCTTCTACTTTATCCATATAAACTAGTCACCACTCACAAACAATCTACCCCCATAGTAACTGGCAAATCCTTCATAATCACAATAAAACCTAATCTTTGCTCTAAACTGTCCAATTACCTCTCTAACCCAATCCTACACCTGATTACCAGTCTAATATCAGGTGATATCCATCCTAACCCAGGCCCCCTCACCTCAACCATTACAGACAAGAGCATATTACTAACTTCTATAAACTCCCAAAGTATAGTTAACAAAATCCCAAACCTCCATGCCTGGCTCATACATAATAAACCTGACATCTTATCCATCTCAGAAACATGGTTAAAACCCCATATAAAAGACTCTGAAATAACTCCACCAAACTATTCTATCATTAGAAAAGACAGGTCCCACAAAAAAGGGGGAGGAGTAGCTCTCCTCTACTCATCCTCCCTGTCAGTTACCCCCTATAACAAACCTACTCCTCAATTTAATAATGCTGAACTTCTCTTAACACTACTTCAAGTTAACAAACACAAACACATATGTATAGCTTCCCTATAAATCCCCCCAGGGGATAATATTTCCACACTCAAAGACATCCTTTCCTGCCTCTCCAATAACATTACAAATGAAACTATAATCTTAGGAGACATGAATATTAACTGGGCCTCCATTCAGTCTCCTACTAACCCACTTAACATTAACCTCTATAATTTCTCACAGCTAATCAACTCTATTACACGCCCCTCAAAAAAACCCTCTAGCAGCAGTATTCTGAATTGGATTTTAGTCTCTCATCCCCATTATTTCTCCAACAGTGGTACTCTTCCCGACTCTCTTAGTGACCACATACCCACCTTCACTCATCGTCTCCCCTTACTCCTACACCGCACTCATAATTATATTACTGTCCGTAGCCAAAATAACTTTAACCCAACAACCTTTTCTAACTCTCTAAAAGCAATAAACTGGAATTGCCTAAAAACATTACCTCTAGATAACGCAGTTGCCCACTTCAACTCAGCATTCTTAAAAATGCTAGACTTCCATGCTCCCTTAAGGACAAAGAGAATAAAAATCAATACTGCCCCTTGGCTTACCAAACACACACTAGCAACCATGCATCACAGAGATAAAGTCTGGGCACACTACCTGAAAAATAAGACACCTATCTTACACAATGAATACAAAACACTTAGAAATAAAGTAAAAAAGCTCATCATCTCTGATCGACAAAACTACTTCTCCATCCTCCAAAACAGTAACAAAACAAATCCTCAAAAATTCTGGAAAGGTATCTCTACTCTACTTAACCCCAGCAAACCAGGCACCCCCACCCCAGACCCTAATGCCCCTGATACTGACTTAGCTACCCAATTTAACTCATTCTTTATTGAATCTATTTCCAGATTAACCTCTTCATTCTCTAACAATGCCACATTCTCCAATCTACCCCCATCCTCCCATACCAACACTCCACCCTGCGCTGCTACCACTCCCTCACTCTCATCCACTAACTTTCCACCCTCCACCTCTCCTCCTACTCTCACTTCCTCACCATCTTCTCTCCCCCCCAACACCCCCACTCCTCACTCCCCACTATTCTCATTAAAACCCATACCCACTTCTACTATAAAAAAACTCCTTCAGAAACTAAAGCCATGCACTAATGCTCCTGATAACATCCCTTCTTACTTTCTTAGCATAGCTGCTGATGCAACTGCCTACCCCATTATCATTCTAATCAACCGCTCTATCCAGGAAAGTACAGTTCCACAAATCTGGAAAAAGGCCTTTATCATACCTTTACATAAAGGTGGCAACAATAACAGTGTGACTAATTTCCGCCCCATCGCTATTCTGTCTCCAATCTCTAAACTCCTAGAAAAGTGTATCCAAATTCAACTCCTACCACATCTCTTAGATAATCACTTACTAACCCCCACACAACATGGTTTCAGACCTGGTCACAGCACTATGACAGCCCTCCTCTTTTTCCTTGAAACTGTAAACAAAGCCCGGGGCTCTGGACTTATTGTCTCTACCCTACTACTTGACCTCTCTAAGGCCTTTGACACTATATCACACAGCCTGCTTTTAACAAAACTCTCAAAACTTAACCTATCTCCTTCATCCTTGAACTGGTTCTCCAGGTACCTATCAAATAGATATCAAGCAGTAAAATGGAAAAAGGCAACCTCCTCATTTCTAAATACCCCAACCGGAGTTCCCCACGGCTCCATATTAGGTCCCCTCCTCTTTAACATATTCATAAATAATTTCCGTAACTCTATCCCATTCTCAAACATTATCCAATATGCAGATGACTCAACTATTATCTGCTCGGCCTCATCTATCCCTACACTCCTCAAGCTTACTCAAGATGCTTTTTTAACCACAGAGCAATGGAGAAAAGAAACTACCTAGCACTAAATGCCTCTAAAACCAAATTAATGGTGTTCACCCCCTCTAAAGTCACCTATTTCGATAGTAACACATTCTCTATTACTAGTCAAAACAACACACCTCTGGAACTGGTCTCAGAGACCAAATTACTTGGTGTCCAAATTGATAACCAGCTCAAATTCAACTCCCATATACAACTGAATATCAAAAAAATCCATCAAAAACTTGGTATGCTCTATCGGCAAAAGCACTACCTTACACCTGCTACTAAAATCACTCTTTCTACTTCCTTTCTTATCCTCTCACTTCTCTATGGAGCACCACTTCTAACTAACATACAGTCCTCTCTGAAAACACAACTCTCCTCCTGCTACAACAAAATTGCCAAGTTCGCTACCAGCCACAAGTCCTCCACCCACCACTGTTCCTCTCTCCAACAACTACATTGGCTAGAACTACCCAAGCATCTCACCTATACTCAACTAACTCTTGCACACAAGCTAATTTTCAACCCCTCCCTCTGTCCCTCCCTGTCTTCTACCTTTAAAATGCATCTACCAAATAGAGTATTAAGGTCTAACAACCAAAATCTATTAGAAGTCTACAAACCAACTCATCCCCCAGGCAAAAATCTTCTATCACATGGTTAGCACGCCTCTGGAACTCCCTACCTCCATCAATTCGTATCACCTCCAACCATTTTACATTCAAAAAATCTCTTCATTCATATCTAGTATCCCAGTGGGAATGCTCTTGCTTTCACCCCACATAACTAACACTGGTAATTTCCATCTTCCTTTCCTTCCCCTATTTACACCTGCAATATTCCCTTAGAATTCCTCCTATCTCATACACTCTTAGTGTTACTGTATCCACTAGAATACACCACACTGTACCCCTTACATGTAGGATTGCTGATATGTAACCGTACTTCTCATTAATTACTTTGAAACATTCCTTCTTTGTTTGTACCACCTGTAAGCTACATCACTAGTTTGTATTATTTGTAAAAGTTTCATCTCTAGTTTGTATTAGCTGTAATGTTTCCTCTACTACTTTGTAATTGTTTGTTTGAATCTTTTACTCTTGTATAATTATCATGTTTAACCTATTGTAACTTTGATTGTTTGGAGCTTTTCTCCCCAGGACTCCACTGAAAACGGGTTCTTCTTGGCCCAATGGACTATCCTGGTAAACCAACTGCAAATAAATAAAAAAATAAATAAAAATGATATAAACTTTCAAAACTTTTATAAAATTTTGTAAAGATAAATAGTATGTTTAGATTGTGTTTTACTATTTGTGGGTGTAATTTAGTCATGTCCCTTTAAATAGTGTATTGTTGAATTAATTGTTGAACTGGGTGGGTATTTAAACAGGAGTTTTTGTGAAGATTTTATTGTTCTGATCAAGTCCAGCCTATGTACCATACCGGGCAACTCAGCTCAGGTGATGAATGCACCCCCTCTACCTCTGCTTCCAGGGGGGACCACAGGCATAGCCTCTGGTGCAGAACTACCTGGTGATCCAGGTACAGCAGGGTCAGCGGGGGGGGGGGGGGGGGTGCCGTGATGGGCCTTGGCGTTGTAGCCGGTGGAGCAAATGTTGGCAGATCATGGGGGATCTGGCCTACCCTGCTGTGCTGTAGTAATAACATAAAAAATTTAAATAAAATAATGAAATAAAACATAACCCAAATCAAATTGAAATAATAAAATTAAAAAAGAAAAAATAATATTATAAAATATTATAAAAAGAATAAATAATATAATCACATACAGAGTGATAAATAATAAATGAAAAAATATGTAACAACAAAGCAACAAAAATTATGCATAATAAAAAATAAGAAAATTAACTATAAAAAAATGAAAAGAAGGGTGGGGTAAGATAAAAAAGGAGAACACTAGTAACTACACAGCTAATATACAAAACTTCTACAATTAATTTTAGACTATTCTCTTACATTTTACTTTTAACACTACCGACTGCTAAGAAATTCCTTAATTACTTTGAATACTACCCTGTTCCTAACACATAAGCACTATAGTACAGATCAGATTGCATCCGGCAATCATTCATGGGTACATATATTGCACATATGCATGTTCCATGTACAGTGATTACACCAGACAGCAGGCCATTCAAGCCACAGGTGCAGAGGTCTGAACTTCAAATGCTATAATGATGAAAAAGTAACAGCATTGTATATTTAATGATGAAAACCTAAAACAGCATTGTAAACAAGTAAGTTTTGTATTTGGAAAGTGTGGTATTTAAACCTACAACCAGTGAATACTGTAATACTGTACTTTATTTTGGACTACAGCATAATGCATGCACATTTTCCCTTTACACTGTATAGATTCATGCTCACTGTTATCTGAGACTGTGCAACTGTTGCTTTGTGCTACAGATCATACCTGTCAACCTCTTAGAGCAAGATATCAGGACAAATCAGAAAATAATGGGTGTACAATGACCGCAAAAATATGGACAGATTTTAAATATTGCTCTTACAAACATGGAAAGTTGCATATGATTTGTGTTAACATACATTTCAACACTTATTATTTGCCAGAAAACCATAAATGTTATGAGGAACAGACCAAAACAGTGAGTCAGAACTCTGCATATTCAGCAAAAATATGGGCATTTTTGAGCTATGCTACAGATTAATGCATGCATACTTACTTTTACAATTGAGATACGCATGCTCAATTTTATACAAGTGTATGATATAGCAACTAATCTGTCTTTAACTGTTAAGGCTACAATATCAGTACTTTATTAATTCTGCTTACATACCACATGCTTCTCTCATCCTTGTCAGTCACAATGCATTGGACAGAACATTCAAGACCCTCTCTTCTCTAGCTGTGGAAAAAGAAAAAAAGAAAAGAATGCCATTATGAATACCAGTCTTGGCTATATTCAGCTTTAATATTTACAATTAGTCAGTGCAGTTTATACATACACAACTGTGAGCTGTTCCCTGCCTGCCATTCCCTGATCCAGTGATCAGGGGTGTCCCGTTTCCTCCTTCAGATATTGTCATAGTGATAATGGCATTGTTCTCCAGTGCATGGGATACCTGTCGCACTGGACAAAGCCCTAGCCACAGTAGTCCAAGCTTTGGACTTGCACTGAGAGCCTGTATAGTTACCCTGCAATGCTCCTTAACTATGAGCCAATGAACACCTTGGACTCCTGAACACCCCAGCATTGTGCTCAAAAGTGGACACCCTCTCCAACGACATCAGCTATGACCAATCGGCACAAGGGAAATACTGCCAGCCCAGCTAGCTGGAATTTTGTAAATAATTATATGTCATTTCAGAATATTAATACGATTTATATAGAAATGTAACAAAAAGAGACACTGCTAGCCCAACTATCTAAAATTTTGTAAATAGTTATATATGTCATTTGTGAATACCAGCATGATGCTGATGATCTCAAGATGCAGGCTCTCAAAGCACTCCTCAGTATGGAGAGCATCGATGTCTGTGAAGTAACTGAAACCTGGTTCAAGGCTCCTGAGAGCACCCCAGCCCTACCAGGTTATACCTCGTATCATACATTTCGGCCCCAGCACCTGGGCTGAACCACAAAAGGAGGGGGAGTGTCCATATTCATTAAAGACACCCACACCTCCAGGTTAGTGGCAACGCACGAAGCATCGGAGACCATCCATGTGCAACTAACCATAGGCAAAACTGCTATACAACTTGTAGCATGCTACAGACCACCCTTGCAATCTCAGGAACTCCATTCAGCCTTCCTGAAGACACTGGAGGATATGAATGTCTCACCAAATACCATCATATTGGGAGACTTCAACTACCCAAACATAGACTGGGTGCATTACTCAAGCCCCAACACCCTAGCCCAAAGGTTCCTGGAATTCATCAACTCAAATGCGATGGAACAACTAGTCACCTCCCCCACAAGGGAAATAATATACTTGACCTGATCATCACAAACATGGGGACAAAATGCTCAACACCGGAAGTATACCCCTCACTAGTGAGATCAGACCATAAACTAATAACCCTAGATATTCATATCCCACCTCCACCCCCAGCACAAAAGACCACAGTGAGAAACTTCTCAAAAGCCAACTTTAAACTCCTTAGGACTAAAATGGTATCCTTCAAGCCCCCTGGGCCAGTGGAAACCACATCCCACACTGCTGAATCCTTCACAAATGCTTTCTATGGGCATCTCCAAGAATGCATGGATCATGCAATCCCAAATAAAACCAAGACCCTTTCCACCAAAGGCAGGCATCCTATCTGGTGGACCCCAGCCATAAACAAACTCTATAACAAGAGAAGGAAGCTACTGCAAGACAGAGCAAAATCCCATAAAGGGAAGGCATCCCTGATCAGCAGTAGCAAAAAACTACGTTCGCTAATAAAATCATCAAAGGCCAACTTCGAGAGAAAAATCGCTAAGGACACTAAAGATAATCACAAGGCCTTCTTCAGTTATGTTAGAAACCTGGGCAGAAACCCTCAGATATGCGCAGAGTTAGTTCATAACGGCAAAAAATACACTGAACCCACAGATATTGCCAACATACTGGCAGACAGGTTCAGTGCAAATTTCTCCCCTCCCTCTCCCCCAAAAGATGAAATAAATATCTCAGCTGAATGCAACCTCCCTGAAATCTCAGATGTCCAGGTGAGAGCTGCACTCAGCAAAGCTAAAAATACAGCATCCATGGGACCTGACGGTGTCCCGGGTTGCGTGTTACGTGAACTCCTAGAGGAGCTAAACCCGCACATAAGAACGCTGTTTAATCTTAGCCTTGCTACAGGATACGTCCCTGAACACTGGCATACAGCTACAGTGGTCCCACTCCACAAAGGTGGCACCTCTACAGACCCTGGAAACTACCGCCCTATAAGCTTGACCAGCCTGGTCTGCAAAGCTATGGAAAGGATCATCATGGAACTCATAAACAAAGACATCAGGGTCCTACAGACAATTGACCCTACCCAGTTTGGCTTTGTAAAAGGCAGATCCTGTCTTTTAAACCTGGTGGACTTTTTTGAAACAGTCACTAGAGCCATCGATGAAGGCAAAGCAGTTCATACAGCCTACCTGCATCTGGCAAAAGCCTTCGACACAATACCCCACTCAGGCATCATAGACAAGCTCAACAGCTTAAATGTAAACCCGTTTGTCACAAGATAGGTTGCAAACCGGCTAAAGGACAGAACCCACCAAGTCAGAATAGCTGGAGCTATGTCAGACTCTAAGCCAGTCACAAGTGGAGTCCCACAGGGCTCTGTCTTGGGACCCCTCTTGTTCGGCATTTATTTCTCAGATGTGCAGGCAAACATAGGGGGGTTGTGGCTGACAAAGTTTGCAGACGACTGCAAACTAGGCACCATAGTCGACACACCAGCTGACACATGCATCCTCCAGAAGGGCCTCACAGAAACAGACGACTGATGCCAGAGTCATGGCCTTAAACTAAATGCCAAAAAATGTATAGTCATCCCCTTTGGAAAAAAACAAAGTACCCACAAATTACCACATAGGTGGTAATCCATTAAGTACGGAAAAAGTAATCAGAGACCTGGGGACCCAAGTTGACAGTGACCTCTCATTTAACACCCACATCGCCAAAATGGTTAGAAAGACCTTCTACCTTGCCCACCTTATCATGAAGGGATTCACATCCAGATCAAAGGATGTCATTGTACCCTTATATTCCTCCATTATCAGGCCTATGATTGAGTACAATACCCCATTTGGTATGTACCTCACCCGGCACCTGCAGCAGCTGGAGAGACCCCAAAAGTACCTTACCAAGAGGATCAAGGGTCTCCAGCATATGTCATATGCAGCCAGACTGAAAAAACTCCAGCTCTATTCAGTAGCATACCACCTGCTCAGAGGTGATCTGTGCCTTATGTACAAGGCCATGTCCAATTCAGAATTAATGGACATGCTCCACCTCAAAAAATCCAAATCCATCAGAGCCACGAGAGCTAAAGATCTAAACGTCAGCACAAATATGAATAGGACATGCTGGAGGGACAGATTCATAACTCAGAGGCTTCCCGCACTCTGGAACAGGATACCTGTCCATGTTAGGCAGAGCTCCTCACTGACTCTCTTCAAGAGAAATCTGGACGAATGGATGGGTGATCGTAGATTTACCCCGGGTATCATCTCTGTGTCATTGCTAAATAGAGGCATAGTAAACTAATTTTAATTTAAATTGTACACTTTTGTATCATTACATGGGGTGGTGAAAGCCACATACACTTTGGCTAGGCTTATAAATGCCCTAGGGCAGATAGCCTAGTACTATACTATGAAACTATGAAACTATGATGCAATTGCTTGTGTTACCAATTGTATATGAACTATATGTTATGTGTATATTAAACTACTGGTACAGAAGTGTGTGTTGAACAGGGTTTGTACAGTACTGAGCTTCAAGGATGTGTCCACAGTGTACTCTACTGGAAAAGAACATACATGTTTATAAACTATATACCTGTGCAAATGTATATGCTTTAATAGTAGAAACTGGAACATACCGAGTTAACTTGCAGAACTTCAAGTAAATAAGTTGAAATTAAACTGTTTTACGGTTGTGCTATAAAATTTAGTTTCAATGCAGCAAGGAGACATGATGTCTAGAACTATGGTGCCTTCTGCATTGTTTTATGAGTGTTTTATTGTTGTATGTCTTCTAGCAACTGCAAACATCTGAAGGCTACGTATTTTTCACAAGGGGATGTCAAATGCTACAATGGAGGGTTTAGCTTGGGATCTTAAATCAGGTGACAAAAAGTGATGTCATCCAAGCTAACCCAGCAGTAATATTTAATATGTTACTTTACACAATACTTTGAAAATGAAGACAAATAGTTCTTTCTCTCTTTCAGTGGTTTTTATTATCTACAGTACACATGTGCAGAAGCCTCATGGAAAGTACCAGGGAGACTCCCAGAACAAAGGAATAAGCAAGCTTATATACTGGTGATATTGCTAACAGTACAAAATATAAAAATGAACCAATTAGGTCATTATACAGGGCAATTAATCAGTCAAAGGTTTACCCGTAAACATAAGACAATTCACATCATCATATCTCTGGGCAAAGAAAGAAAATCGGATGCACTTCCATAAAAGGCACATTTCCTGCTTTCAGGCAGACTCTTGTTTTTCAGTATTTTCTCGTTGCTCAGAATTCATTCAAAGTTCACAGTACACAGTACATTTTAATACTTACAAACTGTCACATACTCAATTCCCCCAAACATATGCTTTGGCTGTTCATATTCTACAATCCCCCATTTGATGCTGTTTAAGCATCACCATTTAACCTATCATACATTTGTCCCAATTCTAGCATAACCATGCTACTGGTCTTTTCATTATTAGAAGACATTGCCATTTTATCATCTATATTCATAGCTGCAAGCATATAAAACTTAGGCACTTTCTTCACAGTTTTTAAAGACATTAATTTCAAGATCAGTGCTTTGGGGCAGCCACGGTGGTGCAGCAGTTAGCATTGCCACCTCACAGCAAGAGGTTCTCCGGTTCAATTCTCGGCTGGGGTGCCTTCTGTGTAGAGTCTGCATGTCCTCCCTGTGGTCGAGTGGGTTTCCTCCGGGTGCTCCAGTTTCCTCCCACATCCCAAAGACATGCAGTAGGTGGATTGGACACTCTAACCTGGCCCTAGGTGTGAGTGTGTGCGTGTATGTGCCTTCTGTGGAAGATTGGGCGCCAGGCTGGCAACTCAACACTGTAAAACTCCACTGCCAATCATGAGTGGACAGATGATCCGCTGTAGTGACATCTAACTGGGAAAAGCCAAAAGAAGAAGAAGAAGAATTTCAAGATCAGTGCTTTGATTAGGAATAAGACAAGAAAAGCAACAATTGCTAATACTGCAATTAATAAGATCAACTTCAACAGTCCACCTCCCCAGCCTGAGAACAGGTTGATTAACCATGCCCATGTTGAACTATCGGCCTCTTTGGCCTTCGAGAGTTCGGAAATTCTTTGAATCAGTTCAAGATGACTTTCAATTTCATGCTGATTATAAGGAATAAATGTACAGCACTCCTCCTGGATTAAAGCACAAGTTCCTCCTTTTGCCGCTAGGGTGAAATCGAGGGCCAAACGGTTTTGGAGTACTACAGCTCTCATAGCAATCAATCTATCAGTCACTAGTTCTAAGGCAGAAAATGTAGCATTGCTTAATATTTCAAGCAATTTAGATAGCTTTCTCAGTTCCCAAATTGATTTCACTGCTCAGTATGACAGAACTATACCAGCCCATGATATGACGTCATCACCCAAGTCCATGTGAGACAGTCCTTTGGTGCTAGCGGGAGCTAAATCATGGTGATAGATCCATGATGCATCAACTTGATTTACAGGATTGGTAGGCTTCTTGGCCTCTCGAACGTTCCGAATTTTCCCTTTAGGTAATGCAGATACATGTCGAATAGCTGGAACTAGGTAGCCCAGGAAGCAGCTGCCAGACCAGTTTCCTGGTAGCCATTTATATGCTTTTCTTCTGGACACAAAATAACAATTTTCTACTTTAATGGTGATGTTGATAAGCTTGAAATGATCCCCGGCATCCTGCAGTCCTTGGAATATTTTTGAATAAACAGTTTCTATTTTCTGGGAAAAGTTAGTTATAGAGTTTTTAACAAGTCTTTTTACAGGTGAGAAATCTGTTACACAACCCAAATTGTCTGCAGTGAAGTTATGTACCACTGTTTTGTTACAATGGCTCCACCCGACTCTAGTTTTACCAAGTTTTTGAAAACACACAGTTCCGTTTTGGTGGAGGGAGAACTGCAATGCTATCTTGTCCTTTGAAATAACATCTGATGTATGGTAGATCAAATTCATCCAGGTTTCATTAACCCCTAAAGGGGCTATATTTAGCATCAATCCCCCATGAACAGTAGGAATAGCACTGCAAATCCAGCAGTCCGAGATATTGAGGGATGACGCATAAGCGTATTTAATGGCTTGGTAGGTGTTGAAAGGTGGATGCCATGCAGCACATTTGGCATGAGGTATAGTTGAAGTAGGAAATAGAAATGGCCACTGTAAAGATATCAAAACGACAAGAATAACCACCAAAATAGTTGTGTAGTACCTTTGTGGAAATGGTGGTTGCACCTGTATTGTGTCGGGAGGATGAGGTTGTCCAAATGGATAAACGTCAGGCATTGTCAGGTGCTGGTACAGTATGACTTCAAGTACAAGTAGCAATAGGTGGAGAATCAGGAGTAGCAAAAGGTAGAGGTTGTTGACCTTCCGATGGGACGACCTTCTTAACATGCGATATGTGAATCCAGGTGGGTGAGCCTTGTAACCGAACTGCTGACGATATCATCAGTAGAACCTGGAAGGGCCCCTTCCAGCGTGGTTGAAGTGCTGTTTTTCAAGAGAATGACTTGACGTACACCCGATCTCCTGGTTGTAGCACCAAGGACAGGAAAGGATCAGGGATATGTTGAGCCACTGCTACCTGGCGATGATGAAACTGTAAAAAAGAAACAAGTGAAGTGCAATACCTAAGAATATCATGATCAAATGCATCATACTCAGAAAAGGGTGGTGGTGGAGTCATGGGCATACGCATAGGGTGACCCATGAGGATTTCATGAGGAGAAAGACCTTTAGTAGGATGTACTTGCACTCTCATAGAGAGTAGGGCTAACGGTAGGGTCTTTGCCCAAGTGAAGCCCATTTCAGTAGTAATTTTAGCTAGTCTGATTTTCAAAGTCTGATTCATGCGTTCAATAATACCTGATGCCTGTGGTCTATATGGACAATGAAATTTTAGAGTGATGCCTAACATTTTACACAGTGAATCAATTAACTGAGCAGTAAAATGTGTTCTACGATCTGAATATATTTGACAGGGAACACCAAAATGAGGTATCAATTCATAACAAAGTTTCTTAGCAACTGAAATAGCATCATTCTTAGTGCATGGGTAGGCTTCTAACCACCCAGAAAAAACATCAACAACAGTTAAAACATATTTGAAATGAGCACAAGGCGGAAGTTCAGTAAAATCCCATTGCAAAGTGCAAAATGGTCCCAATGGTTTTGGCAGTGGTTGTGTGGGAGCCATAGTGCCTTTTGAAATGTTATACTGTAAACAAGTGGAGCACATGCTCAAAAAATGCTGTACAGAAGCAGAAAGTCCTGGGGTAAACCAATCCTTTTGTATTTGTTTTATTAGCGCTTGTACCCCAACATGAGCTGGCAAGTGATATGCTTTAATAAGAGAATTTAACATGGACATTGGGCAGACCAGTCTGCCATCTGGATGTTGCCAAATGAGAGCAGGGCTTTTAAAACAACCTTGAGCCAGCCATGGTCTCCTTTCTGATTCTGGAGCTTCATCCTGTAAAGCTTTCAACACTGTGGTATCAAAAGTGACTATTGGTTGCAAAGGCTGCAAAAATTGTCCCTGAACAGTTTGTGAGAGAGCAGCCTGTTAAGCAGCCCAGTCAGCTAAATTACTGCCTTTAGTTTCAAAAGAGTCATTAGACTGATGGGCTGCACATTTAACAACAGCAAGTTCAGATGGTAACAATAAGTCCTGTAACAAGTTATTAATATAAAAATGTTTTTTTAACAGGTGACCCGGAAGAAGTTAAAAACCCTCGTTCCTTCCATAGTATACCAAAATCATGAACAACACCATGGGCATAATGGGAGTCAGTATATATAGTAACAGACTTGTCCTTAGCTATTTTGCATGCATTCGATAATGCCACGAGTTCCGCAGCCTGCACGGAAATGCCTGGGGGTAATCGTGCTGACCTTAAAACTTCAGTCATAATACAGACTGACCAAGATGCTTGGAATTCTCTGGAGTTTGTAAGCAGGATCCATCAACAAAGAGAACCAAATCAGGATTTTGCAAAGGAGTGTCATACAAGTGTTATCTAGGAGAAAGAACAGAGTTAACTACAAGCACACAATCATGTGGTTCGCCCTCATCCGATGTTGGTATTAAAGATACAGGGTTCAGTGGTGGGCAGCATATGACTTGCAGGGTGGGGTTATTTATTAAACTTAATTCATATTTAGTAAGAATTGCATTTGAAAGATACTGTGTTTTTGTTTTCAAAAGTAACGCTTGAACTGCATGTGGGACGGCTAGTATAGTATCATGTCCCAGGGTTAGTGGAGCCGCCATGTCAACCAAGACAGCAGCGGCTGCCACAGCCTGCAAGCAAGCTGGGTAACCAGAGGCAACCGGATCTAGTTGAGTGCTGTAGTAAGCAATAGGCCAGTAGCCTCCAGTGCGTTGCTGGGCTAAGAGACATAAGGCAGTTTTGTTTCGCTTACAGCAAAAGAAAACAAATGGTTTGGAATAACCTGGTAACCCTAAGGCAGGAGGATTTACCAAGGCTGTCTTGGTAGGCTGAAAAGCCTCATCGTGTTGTGATGTCCAGGGTAAAGGTTCCATGATATCCTTTTTTAGGAGTTGTAACAGGGTGGCCAAAATTTCAAAAAAATTAGGTACCCACTGTCTGCAGTATCCTGCTAGGCCAAGGAATCCTCAAAGCTGCCTCTGAGTTACAGGGCGTGGGGCCTTTTGAATAGAAGTTATACGATTTGGGAGTATTTGACGAGAACCCATTGTAATAATATGTCCCAAATACTGCACCTTTTCCTGACAGAATTGTAATTTTGATCTATTTACTTTAAACCCTCATGTAGCCAAAAAGTTTAACACTAGAAGGGAATCTTCCCTACATGAGTTACTGTCTGGCGAAGCTATAAGAATATCATCCACATATTGGACTAGAACTGATCATGATGGTAGTTGCAGATCCTGTAGCTGTCTATGCATCTCTCTAGAAAATAAGGTTGGGGATTCTAAATATCCTTGGGTCAATCGAGTCCAAGTATACTGCTGTCCTTTGTAGGTAAATGCAAACAAATACTGACTATCAGGATGTACTGCAATGGAGAAAAAGGCTTATGAAATATCTATTACTGTAAAACATTTTGCAGTAGGTGGAATACAGCTCAAAATAGTAGCTGGTTTTGGTACAATCAGGAAAACAGGCAAAACAGCTTTATTAACTTCCTGCAAGTCTTGCACAAATCTGTAAGCTTGTTTGCCAGGTTTTTTCACCGGTAATATTGGGGTGTTACATGGGCTGGTGGTGGGTACTATGATCCCTTGCTGTTCTAATGCAGAAATAACAGGGGCAATACCAGATATAGCCTCAGCTGTCAAAGAGTACTGTGGTTCTCGTGGTAACTTTGCATCTGGTTTTAGGGTTATTTTTACAGGAGTAGCTGAGGTCAGAAACCCTACATCATTGTCATGAGTATTCCACAGGTGAGAGGGTAAGGAATGTAAATATTCGTTTCTGTCAGAATTTGGCTGGATACACATCGTCTGTAAAATGACGGAGTCATCTAAAGCTGCCAGGGTACTATCCTGTTGGTCTGAAGGTACTTGGTGATAAACTCTATCAGCTGTGCAAAAAATGGTGGCCCCCATTTTGCATAGCAAGTCTCTTCCTAATAGATTTAAAGGTGCTGATGGTCCTACTAAGAATGCATGGTTATCCTGCAGAGGTCCCAAAGTTACTGGGACTGGAATAGTTTTGGAATACTCAATAGGTATACCAGAGACACCCACCTCTCTAGTTATTTTGTCGGAGAGGGGAACATTCATGGCTGCTTTGCCAGCTGGCATGGATTTAGTTGCTCCGGTATCAATTAAAAATGGATAGGGTTTATTCTTAACCAGTAACATAACATGTGGTCCATCCTGATCCACAGGAATAAAAGGACACAATTGCTGTTGTTTCTGTTCAGGGAACCTTCATTGTGGTTGCTGTCGATTTGACGGTGTCCAGCTAGAATTCCACTGTTGTGACATATCGGTGTATGGTGCAGGTTGCTCAGCCAAATATGGACACTCATTCTTCCAATGGCCTGGTTGGCCACAATTGAAATACTCTGTCTGATTAGTAGAATTCTGGGGTGGAGCCAACTGTGTTCCATGCCAGTTTTGTCTATTTTGATTTACTGCTCCTTGGCGTCCACCCCTCCCTCTCCCTCGCCCTCATCCTCTACCCCACTGACCAAAAGCGCTACACATTTGGATTTGTACTTTGACTAATTTTTCCTGTAAATCCTTCTTTTCTTTAGCTAGATGGTCAGATAGGTATTGTACCTGCTGGACTAACTCATGTAGGCCCAAACTAGGCCAGTTTAAACACACTTCCTTTAACTTGTCCCTCACCTGAGGGTGTAACCCATCTACAAAGGCAGCTGACAGCCCGCTTTGTGCTGGTCCCTCGGTGGGCTCTGGGTATCTGGAATATGCCTCAAAGGTGTCAGTGAGTCGATTTAAGTATTCGTCTATAGGTTCATCCTCTTTCTGTATGACTGATTTAATTTTCGACCAAATGGGGGTAGGTGGCACTATTACAGTGATAGCATCAACTATACATTGCCTAACCACTCCAAATCCATTCTCCCCTTGTGTGTTGTGCTTCTGTATTGGGGTAGGAACATTAGCATGATCCAAGATATGTTTCATGAGATCAGCTAGGACAGTGTATTGGAGGACAGCTCTAACCTCTTCTATGGTAGGATTTGGCAAACAGATATGTCCTGCCAATACGCGTTGAAACTTCGCTGGGTTATTACGAATAGGTGGAAGTGATTTAGTGATTGCTTGAAAATTAACTGCTGACCACGCCCTAGGTACCACTACAGTAGCCGGTTGTCTCGCATCTCTAGCATGTGCTGGGTTTGGGACTTCTCTCAATGGGAATACTCCCTCTTCATCTGATGGGCTAATGCCCGATTCAGAGTCAGAATCTGGATTAGATTTGTCTGGACCACTGTAGTCATCTTTGTCTTCAATTACAATTGGACATTGTTTGTAATATTTACCCTTGTGTAAATATACGGCTTTTTTATTATAATATTTTTTCGACTGGCTGGACCTAGGGTCAAAAAAGCATTTGTGCTTTTCTTTTCTGCTGTTTTTTTGTCTTTGAATGGGTTAGTCTAGGTGATGGTTTACCTGTATCTGTTTGGTCAGGTGGTCAGGTTACTCTATAAGCAGTCTGCTAGGCTGACCTCCCATTGCCTGAGTTCCGCTTCCAGAGTCGAGTGTGGTCTGGTCTTCTCCCTGCCGGCCTTTGCCCTCTGTTGTGGAGCTCACTGCTCTGTCTTGAACCTGTGAAGGCTGATACTGTGGTGGAGGGGCGGTAGGGGGTTGGGTGAACCAGGAGTTATCATCTTCAGATGATTCAGTTATTTGTAATTTACTTAATTCTTGTACAGGATATAATCCCTTAAAGGGTGGTTCCTTTAAGCGTTTACATTTGCTACATCTAGATTACTCACAGTATGTCGCAGTTCCTTTATCTGCTCTTTTAGTTTCTTTTGATTGTCCTTAAGACTACTAATGACCGGGTCCTTTTCCTTTTCTTTAGCTTCACACATCCAATCATTAAAAGCTGCCCAGCACAACCCTGGTATTCTTCCTTTCTTTTTTAATTTCTTTTGCAAATTAGTCAATATGTCTTTATTAAAACTACAATTTTTGGGAAAAGCAAGATCACCATCATTTTAGTAAGGGCGATCCACTGATTTAAAAACATGCAACTGTCCCAGGACACACAATAAAACATATAACCAGCTGGTATACCTCTTTCTGGCTCAGTTATTTTTCCCACACTCACTCCCATTTTCACTCAATAAGCTATACTTGTTTAACACAGGTTTAGCTAAGGCGTTATATAAACATCTTGTTACCCCACTATCATTCCTCCTTTCATACGTATGTCACCAGTATTTCCGTATTAACCCACACTCATACTGCACATTTAATAGCAGACGAGAAATGCATGCCACTTACCTCAAAACAACTGAATGAGAGAAATCATATCTTTTTCTGCATAAAAAAAAAATTGCAAATCTTTAAGGCAGGCAAATACAGAGTGATGAAAGAAACACTGGAGAAACCGAAAAGTCTGTTATGGGCCCTTTCATTAGCAGTATTTCATCCACTTCCTGACTGCTGCAGCTTGTTCTCAATTCAGATCCAAGTAAATGGCACCAATTGTTATGTTACGCAATACTTTGAAAATGAAGGCAAATAGTTCTTTCTCTCTTTCAGTGGTTTTTATTATCTACAGTACACACGTGCAGGACCCTCATGGAAAGTACCAGGGAGACTTCCAGAACAAAGGAATAAACAAGCTTATATACAGGTGATATTGCTGACAGTACAAAAATATAAAAATGAACCAATTAGGTCATTATACAGGGCAATTAACCAATCAAAGGTTTACCCGTAAACATAAAACAATTCACATCATCATATCTCTGAGCAAAGAAAGAAAATTGGATGCACTTCCATAAAAGGCACATTTCCTGCTTTCAGGCAGACTCTTGTTTTTCAGTATTTTCTCGTTGCTCAGAGCTCATTCAAAGTTCACAGTACACAGTACATTTTAATACATACAAACTGTCACATACTCAATTCCCCCAAATGCATGCTTTGGCTGTTCATATTCTACAAATATTAATTTAAGAACTCTGTCAGAGGGAGACTGGGCATTTTGTATTTTGTCTTTGACCTAACAAGAACATCCATTCATCATCACATCTGCACTTGCCTTGCTGTAAGTAAGCCTAGGGTACAGTAATTTCTCTTAGATACAGTTAGGAATATAGTGAAGTATAGCTTAGATGTTTTCTTTATTTATTTGAAACTGTCCTGCAATGTTGTTTTATAAATTTCCTGTGATTTTGAACTCTGAAATAACTATGTTTGTTTTCTGAGTATTGTCTTGTTCCTTTATTATTTATTATTAAATATATCTAAACCTATCTTTGTGGCTGATATTTATGAGACATATTTAAGCTCTGAGATTACTTGCATATGTATTTGGTGACACTGTATAGGTCATTCCTAAATAGCCTTGCTCTTGGTCAGAGTACCGCTTGGATTAATAGTAACATTACACAGTAGAATTGGACACCTTTTGTTAAGGGCCTTAAGTAGGCAATACATAGTGACTGCTGGCAGCTGGAACCATCTTATAGGCTGGTCAGAAGGGGGCATAGCTAGTAAACCTGTGCCAGCCTTTCTCAGGTGTGTATTGGTATATAAATCAGATCTCAAAGTGTGTGTGTCAGCTACTTGGGCAGGGACAGGAAGCAGTGGATGGACAGAGAGGGTGCTGGAGGTCCTAGCTTGGCCACTCAGCTGAGATCTCAACTCTATAGCTGTGCCAGTGGGGCGTCTTATTGGGCATCTGGAGAAAGAAGGAGAAACCAGCCTCAGACTGACTGTGATCTCTGTGTGCTCTTAAGGGAAATTGCACTTTACTGTGTCTGTACTTGTCATCCTTCCAGTGTGTACATTCCCCACTGATGCCAGTGATTGAGGCTCCTTGATTTCTGGGCCAGTGCTGGGGCATCACAGACTACAAAAGATCAAGCTTATTGTCTAATGTGCATTACCCATCAGTTCCACTTTAAATATCATGTTTTCCTATCAATTACATGTATTGTGCTTACTGAGAGTGTGCACTGTCTGCATTTTGATACATTTGAAAAAGCTGCACTTCGCTTACCATCATGCAAATACAGTAAGCCAAGTGCGTTTGTTTGCACGATGGTAAGCAGAGTGCAGCTTTTTTCCAATGTATCATAAACTAGACAGTGCACACTTTTAAGCAATGCAATTCCAAGGTAATTTCATATACAGTGCAACTCTGTTATTCAGTTGGGAGAGCTGAGCTATACTTTCATGAACATTGTCATATCAGCAAAACTATGTCAGGTATTATAAGTGTGATTAAATATAATGTGAAGTGGAATAAAGTAAAGTAAATAAAATGAAGGAAAGTGTGTATGGAATACACGGTATTGAAATGCAGGACCATGTGTACAGTAATCCTAAACTTAAAGCTCTTGTCACAAGAAGGTTGAGACAACAATTGTCTTTGTAACACTTTATTTGTATAATCTGCAATGTCACAACAGTATAAGAAAAGTTTGCATACCCTGTACCAGAAGCCATGACCATCTGCACTCCAGTCCTAGGCTTAACACCTGTCACCATAGGATTAGTTACTTGAAGTCCCCTATATTAGTATTCATTGTTAACCTCATGGTATTAGCGCAGCATAGCCTCACTTACCAGGTTTGCACGATGCCCAACATTATTAACTGAATGCATCCAGTTTCTTTGAATGTCTGGCCCATGTCTGACACATGGGTGCACCAGCTGTACAAACCAGGTAAGCATAGCTGAAGGAGTTTGTGGCAAGTGGCACATCGAGCAAACTTCAGAAGAAAAAAATAAAAAGAATAAAAAGAGAGAGAAGATTAAACAATTGCACAAAGCCATAAATAATGGGGGCATAAAGACCCAAAAATAGGGACAATTTTGCAATATTGCCCTTATAGACTTAGAAAGTTGATAGAATAACAGGTTTTGCATTAGCATGAATTTCCTGAAGCGTATGAAGTCTAAATCTCAAATGTCTGTTATTATTTTCTGATTTCAGTCCTTAAAGATTTTTTGCCAGTAAACTACAATTTTATGAGTAACCGGCCAAAAATATGATGTGAACATCTGTACATTTTGTGAAAATCTGTACAGTTGAGAGGTATGCAGAAGTGCTATCCACATTCACAAAGAGGTTTGTGGCCAGATGCACTGGTGCATGTTGCAAAACCTTGTTTAAGTGCACAGAACTTCATTAATATTGATTGAGAGCCATCAACACAGGCACTACTTCCTGTACACAGTAACACTCAATGTAGGCCCTACACTAACCCTACATTAGGGTTGCCAGGTGTCCGGTTTTTGACCGGACTGTCCGGTTATCTGACAAATTGTCCGGTTAGAAATTTCAATCAAAACCGGACTTTTGGTTTTAAATTTTGCGGCGCTGACGTCATCACATGCGTGGCTATCAGCCTATCGGAATTGAGCTCACTTCCGGTAGTGCGAGCGGGAAGCAGAAGGAAGCCAGCACAAAGGTAGTGTATGTTTCAATCTTTATTTCAGCGCGTGGCTGTCGGTGTTTGGGACAGGGCACCTGCACTTTTGGGGACAGGATGGCATTTGTCAGAAGGATGTTCAGGCTCTCCAATTTTGAGAAGAGATGCTCTAAAGAATACGAGTATGTGTATGTACGCCAGGATCAGAATCCCAGTGAGATATGGCAATTGGCAGATCATCGGGAACTGGGTGATGGTGCTTTCGGTAAAGTGTACAAGGTAAGGCACCCCCCTCTCAGGCTTGGGCACCGGATCATGCTGTGAATTATGTCTGGAAAATCGTGTTAAAGTAAGGGTTTCCTAAAGTCCAGACGTGAAGGACAGTATTGACTGGGGAGCTGAACATTTGGGTTGTGGATGTGGGGATTTAAACAGCGTGGTCAGTGCTTGTGT
Source organism: Protopterus annectens (assembly GCF_019279795.1). Lineage (NCBI taxonomy): Eukaryota > Metazoa > Chordata > Ceratodontiformes > Protopteridae > Protopterus > Protopterus annectens. The sequence goes on along the minus strand of NC_056746.1, from coordinate 700,441,975 downwards.
TTGATGCCTAGTGTTTTTTATGCTGTGGGTGGGGTACATTGCTGTTTGTAAAATACCGGTAGTTTCTTGGGTAGGGTGTCTCTGTCCAGTGTTTGAACTTAGAGAATGCACTTGATGCTGTATCTGGTGGATTTGTAGTTGGGGAACGAACATTGGAGGATGATAGTATTTAAATGAGATGGATGGTTAGTTGAGGATAAATTACACTAGTCGTGAGTATGTTGCAGCAGATTCATGCGGAGAGAAGGCTTATTTATTATCAGTATACATGCTGTTACCAGTCAAGAACATGTCTGGCACTTGTTACAGCATTACAGTCTTCTCTTACACAGAGTGTGTGTGATTACTGTTCTGGAAAAAAATATATATTTGTGATGGAATTAATAATCCAAAGTATTTTCATGATCTTTAAGCCAGGTTATTGTTTGATGACGTTAAACATTTCAGAACCAAAACAGAAACATGCCTGTTATTTACAACTTGCAATTTTTGCAAACTCTGAAAATAGTCAAATAAAAAGGCATTTGAGTTTCAGTTTCTGACAGAATGACACATTCTGATATTTGTATTTACTTGGTTTTGAATTTAAGTACTTATAGAATTTAAAAATAATGCTACACATAAGCAGTGCTCGTAGGATCTCTGGGCCAGGTTATATCACGATCTTCAAGTGAGACAGCCAACAAACCTTACCAATAAGATGGGTCATATCTCAGTCTCAGATGGTGTATTTTGAAGTTTAACAGCCTGTAAGTTCTGCTATAGTTTTGGCCCATTAGGAATTGTAAAGGAGGTAGATAACTTCCTGTGCAAGACAGTTCATTTTTCAGACTTTTAAAAGTAAAAGTTTTAGCTGTTCTTCTGCCTGTAATGTGATGTGAATACTATGAAAAGAGAACCAGAATTGTGTATTTGTATGTGCACGTGCTTGTGCGTGTGTGCAATGATAGAGTGAATGTCACAGCTGAGATTTCTTGATGAAATTATTGTATACAAGTGTGAAGCCATTTATAATTTAGCTTAGGTTTTACTGTAATTTTTGTCATAAGGACTTTGATTTGATGTAGCCTGTAGTTGAAGAGGTCAGAAAAAATAGAACAGCATAGGTAAGGTGATAAAGTTTTGAGGCCTGCAGTGAGTTATGGTGTGGTAAATGTGGGTTATTAGCGGTAATACTGAGTCAAGCACATAATGTCTTAAGTGTTGTCACAAGGAGTTGATGGCTGACCATGTTAGAAGCATCAGCCAGATCAACAGTTAGTTACTATTCTTGTCTGGTGTCATTTGTCAGTGTTTGGAGTTCATCATTTGTTAATGGCCATACATATGTCATTGTATTTCTGCCTACATGAGACACATGCTGGTGCCTAGATAGTGTTTTGTATTTTTGGAGATATTCACATGTCTGAAAGTAGACTAATTTTTTCAAAATATTGACATGAATTGGAAGCAGGTCTGTAGTCTGTGTAGGCTGCTGTTGTGCTTGGATAGATCCTTTTTTGGGAAGGGATGGATTATTTTTATTTTATTTTAATTTGTATTTTACATTTGTTTACCGGGAAAGTCTGACTGACCCAAAAATATCTCATTTTCAGTGGCGGCCCTGGGAGAAAAGCTCTGTTGACAAAAATAATTTTTTATCAAGAGTAATACATTATATACACTAAGTAACATGTATTACTGTCTTGCAATTCTGCCTTGCATGTCGCCAACCCCTAACTAATATAATCTTTTTCTGGGTTTTCATCTTTTATGGGAAGGGGATCCATGTTAGGCATGCCATAATCATGATGCTTCAAACAATGTGACTAGTAAATATGTTACTTGCACAGTATCTCGTTGTTCACGTTGCTTTGTTTAGCAAATGTGTATCGGTGGTTTGTGGTATAAAATTTGAATTAAATGTTTTAAATTAAATCCAAATATCTGTAATCACTGTAGAAATAAAGCAGAAGACCGTATGCACACTGGGAGTTTTGAACAGTGTTTATGGCAACTGGGGAGAAATCGGCTGAAAGCAGGCATCTGGAACAAAAAAAGAGGGTGTTCCCATCAGCTGATGTCACAAAATGGGTGGAGCATGTATGAGAGGGGGTGGGAATGGGTGGAGTTATTGGCGATGCGAGGGGCGTGGCCTTAGTCCGGTTTTAGCTACAAAGAAAGCTGGCAACCCTACCCTACATGGAGTTTACTGAATCCTGGGATTGTTTAACCCTATCATCTATCTGTATTCTTAAGTTATTTTCTGTGTATTTTTACACACTAACATTGTCAAGATACAGAATGATTCATTAAACATGTCTAAATAATAAAACTGAAAAAAAGATATATTGTGAGGTTCAGAAATGTGTTATGAGACTATAAAGGCTAATTGGTGTGACACAAATATCTCAGTATGGCAAAGCTCATGAACAATGCAATTAGGGTCAATTAGCATGAAGGAAATTAACTTATTAAGGAAAAACACACAGACCATGCAAAAAGGATCCACTCCACAATGTCAAATGACCTAAGGAATGTAGAAGTCCACATATGGCATGCCAATATACATTCAATTTGAAAGGTGGTATCTCTATGAGAATCACTGATATCTATAATAAGGGATTCTAAGCAATGACCCTATGAATTTTGTTTACATTAATGGGAATGAAATTTCCTCTAGGGATACAGACACACAGTTAATACTCCCCTGTTGCAGTAGGAGTCAGTAACCTCCCTACACATGTGTAATGCTTTTTGCAGCTTCAGGTCCAAGCCTCACAGAGTCATCTTTATCCAGTGTGCAGTGCATAAATTGTGTGATTCAGAAACAGTTAACTTTAACTTATTCATTAGCATAATTGCCATTTTAGGAACCTTGAAATTGCAATATAAATACTGCAGTGGCCATAGCAGTGCTCTTGGCACTACAAAACTTTGCTATGTCGAAAACAGCAAACTTGAAGAGCAGAAATTAAACACAGAGAATGCAAAAATCTAGTGCTGCTGTAGTAGTTGTCCAGGGGACATTGATGGCACATGTAGGGGGACAGAGGGGGACACAGGTGGGTAAACGCACTGCTGGTATACTCTTTTAGTTTTTGTGAAGATGTGCTACTCAACATCTGACTGATAAGTGGAAACATAGGTTCATAGATTAGTACCAAGCTAACTGCCCTTGTGAGCCATTTTAAGCCTAGCCAATTATCCCTTGCGAGACTCAAACCCTGCACCTTGTGTTTGTAAGGCAAACATCTTAACCATGGTACATGGGCCACAGGAGTTTGCTACACTGAGTTGTAGTGTACTGATATAATGCTTTACTGATAACTACATGATACATGCATGGTGGAAGTAGTGGATACAGGTTATAAAAGGAAGGGAGCAAGAGTACAGCTTACAATATGCCTCCTTGGATTTGAGCTGGAGAATTCATTTCTAACATTTGTTTCTCTTTTATTGGCTAGTGAGGAGAAGTTCTTCTCAACATGCTTCTGTTGTTGATTCAGATAAAGAATTAGTTTGAAATTGGGGGAAGGTATGTATTCATATTGTTCTTTGCTGTTGTCGAGGGGGTGAAGTAATTGCTTTTCAATTATGCTCTCTGGGGTTTGTGGGCTCCAATGGCAACTACTTGGATTGATGTGCATAAAATGTGCAGAAGCTGGTGCAGGGCTGGCAGGTATTTTTACTTACATGCACATTTCTAACCGAGTGTCAGTACCTAGACGGCAAGTGGCATACACAGTCAAAGCTTGCAATAAGCCTCATGTTCACACTGAGCTGAACACTTACAAATACCAGGGAGCATACAACAGTGGGCAGTTGTCATGCTGCTACCATTATTGCTGTTTGTTTGAACCAATTAGAATTGGAGAAGATGGGAGATCATGGCCAGTTGGTACAGATAGGGTACAGTCGGATATAGCTGTAGCCATGTATGGATGTCAAGGGGGCTATACATGTGATTATGGGGTACAACGTTACATCGGCCCATATGTACAGATACAGTCACACTGTCATTGCATGTTTCATAGGTACATACTACACAATGTATAAGAGATCAAAACAAAAAAAGCCAGCACCGGTGTTGTTGCAGAATCCATTTATTTACAAAGTAGCATCATACCGGTTTCGGCACACTAGCCTTCCTCAGTGAATAGTAATGCTAACAAAACCATGTGTTTATATATTAATACAGCCAAAAACAGAAAAAATCCACGTCCAACCTGGAAAACGAACTTTATTTGAAACGCTTTTCGGCGCACAATAGTTAGCCTTCTTCAGAATACAATAAGGGAATGGATTTTACATATTTTTAAACACAAAAAGGCACCAAGTTTAATCAGTACTGCTTAATTAAGCAATTAAAAAATTTAACTTTTTTAAAGACACAGATTTTAGGTACTAAAGAATGATGCACTGTGGAAACTATTTAAAAAGGTATACAAATACAAAGAGGTAAACTCTAAGGCATTTACGTAATCAACTTCATAATTTACAAGAAAGTTGACTATATACTCCAGTCAATTATTGTGATTATATAAAAATACAACTAAAAACACAATTCAAAAAGGAACAAAAAGAAAATAAAAAAAGTATGAAAAATATTACTAAAATTGAAAACTGTGAAATACTTATGTAATACTAAGGTTGTCTCACACAAAAAGTAGAGATAACTTCTATCCACTTTTAAAGGCACATTGAACATTAAACAGCATCTTGTTTATAGACTTCTATTTATTATATTACTATAGTTGTCAAAAAATAAAAGCAAATTTATTAATTTCAGTTGATTATTTACCTCGCCAAACTTCTCAATTTCAACAAACCCCCTATTGACAGAGCTTCATTCAGACCTGGGAAATTACTAGCATTTAATTTTATTTGCCACTTCAATTCTAGTTCCAAAAGTTTCAGGGAGTAGGGACCACCTCTAGAATTATTTCCTAATTTATCAATAATCAAAAACTTAAACGTGTGGTCAGGAAAAGTTATAATGTGCTTGGCCAATGCATTGTCTGCTTTCCTGTGGGTAATGGCATAGATATGTTCATAAATTCTATCCCTAAGCCTATGCTCAGTCTTACCCACATAGAAAGCAGGACAATGAGAGCATTTGGCAACATATATAACTCCTTTTGAGTTACAATTATATTTTCTCGTAATTTGTATGTTACATTCTCCACCATGAAAGAGTTATTAACAAGTACATGTTTATACATGTTGCAAGATTCACATTTAAACATCCCTGTCGACTTTCTCAACAAGTCAGGTTTGAATCTTAAAGAATCCTTCAAATTTAGACTACGTCTAAAAGTCACTTTAGGTCTATGTCCTATTTTATTCATTAAAGATTAATTATTTTTAAACAAATTCCAATTTTTGTTCAGTATGTTGATACATGCTGAACTTAATTTGACATAAGTAGTAGAAAAAGAAGTAGTTCTACTTAAGTCACCATTATGAATATTAGGTGTTTCCTTAGAATTAAGATTAGTGTTACAAATAAATCCAGATTCACTTCCTTCTATAACTTCACTACTCAAGTTGTTATTAGGGGAATTCAAACTAGAAGTTTGTATAGCCAATAAAGGACTAAAGTGGTTGTTATCTCTCTTTAGCTTAACCTCGGCTATCATTTCATCAATGAGCTCAACCGGGTACTCTCTTTTAAGAAACGCTGTTTTTAAGAATAAACATTCTTCATTAAACTCATCATTGAGAGTAACAATCTGGGCCACTCTAACTAGTTGCCCTTTAATAACAGCCTTCTTTTGATAAGAAGGATGACAGCTTGAGTAGTGAAGAAATGCATTATAGTATGTAATTTTACGGTAAACCCTCGATGTAAAACTATCCAATTCTAAATATATTATTATCTTTATATATTAATACAGCCATACTTCCTATTGTGTCATTTTCTGCAATTCAATTAACAAATTCATGAACATATAACAATATATAAAATAAAACTACATTATAAGTGGTCATTTAAACCTGGTAAAAATAAACCTACTAGTTTGACAATCCAATATTTCTCCTTATTATTCAAGAAAGAATGCCAGCCTAGTTTATTAGACTGATCTCACTGTATCCTGTCAATCACTGTAAAGTAAAAATGGGCAGTGGAATGGATAATTTGGTGTTTGTATAAGGCATTGGTCAACCATTTGTTACAGATGTCACTGTAATGTTCTAACATGGGAATCTGTAGAGGATGTGATATTTGTCCAATGTTTATTTATTTATTTCCAGTTTGATGACCGGGGAGGTCCACTGGGCTCAAAGAGCCCATTTTCAGTGGAAGCCCGGGGAAAAAAGCTCCAGTAATACATAGTATAATCTCTATAATATAATGTACAGTGCATAGTGGAAACAGAAAGAAGTTCAGCAAATTTAATATACAAAATAGCAAAAAAAAAAAAACGAAACAAATGTTAAACAGTAGCTTAGAGAAGGATGTGAGCATATTTACATATTTAGTGGTTGAGAACAGTGGTGCAAGGTTAAATTAATACAGTGATATAGAAGTAACATTAGCATGGATGAGTTCTTTATGCATGAATAATAGCATAAGTTAGATTAATACAAAGGTTTAATCCACTGAAGTGGTATAGAGGAAACATTTACATGAAGGCAGTACAGAGGGTTAAACAATAGTGCGTAAGGAAGAACAAACTTTGTGTGTAATAAAGTATTTATGTGTTGAGCAGCTTAGTTAGATGGAGTGCAATTGCATTTCCATTTTTGGGAGAGGTAAGAATGCAGCAGGGTTTTGAAGGGTTCAGAGTTCTCAGAAGTTCTTAAGGATGGAGGGAGAGAATTCCATTTTTTGGCGATGGATAAGGATAGCAGGAGCTGACCAGTGGGATGGTTTGGTTTATAAACAGAGATTAGATTTTGGTGGGTAGATCTTAGAGTTCTGTTAGGGGTGTATAATGTTAGGATGTTTGATAGTGCGGGACATATAGTTGGTTTGAAAATGAGCTTGTGAGTGGTGATGAGTTGGAGGTAGTTAAGGTAGTTTGGGAGTTCTAGCCATTGCCGCTGGTGGAGAGGTTTACAGTAATGAGTGGAGTAACTGGAGGTAGTGGTGAACTTTGAGATTTTATTGTAACAGGATTCTAGTTTAGAACAGATGGAGGAAGATAGGCTGGTTAGTAGGAGAGCGCCATACATTAGTGAAGGTAGTAAGAAGGTAATGCTGAGGGTCTGTCTTGTTGATGGGGAGAAGAAGTGGGAGTTTCTATACAGCATGCCAAGTTTCTGATGGGTTTTCTTTATATTTAGCTGAATATGGGTATCGAATTGTAGGTGTTCATCAATAGTAACTCCGAGATGTTTAGCAAAAGGAACAACCTCTATAGTGGAGTTGGCAAGGCTTGTAATCTTGAAAGAGGTTTTGTCTAGGTGGATAGATTTTGAGGGAGAGAACAGAAGGATCTTTGATTTGGTGGCATTCAAAGAGAGGTGATTTTGGAGCATCCAGTTCTCTCTAGTTGAGAAGGCAGTCTGAGTTTTTGTTTGTAGCTCTGGGAGGTTTGATGCAGAGCAAACTAATGCTGAGTCGTCTGCATATTGTACTATCTTGGTGTTAGGAATGGCTGCATAGAAATCATTAATGAAGATATTGAAGAGCATAGGGCCAAGAATGGATCCCTGGGATACTCCGGTTGGGTTGGGAAGGAAGGCTGAGGTGCCAGTCTTCCATTTTATTGCCTGAGATCTGTTAGAGAGATAGCTGTTGAACCAGGTAATGGTGTTTTGTAAGAGGTAAGATTGGAAAGGTGGTGAAGAAGGTGGGTATGGGAGACTGTGTCGAAGGTGTTGGAGAGGTCAAGGAGGACTGTGGATATGAGTTCTCTGGAGTCTCAGGCATGGTTAATGATGTCTAGAAAGGAGAGAAGAGCTGTTATTGTGCTATGGCCAGGATGGAACCCATGTTGTGTTGGGGTGAGGAAATGGTTATGTGTAATGAATGGCAAGAGCTGGAGGTGGATGCATTTCTCAAGAATTTTTGAAATAGGGGAGATGATTGCTATGGGTAGGAAATTGGAGATGTTATTATTTTTGCCTCCTTTATGGAGTGGAAGGATAAAGGCTGCACCCCACAGTTTGGGGACATAAGATTCTTGAATGGATCTGTTGATGAGTATGCTAATAGGGATGGTGAGGCTGTCTGTTGCTATTTTTAAAAAGAGTGAGGGGATATTGCCAGAAGCATTGGAGCAGGGTTTAAGCTTAAAGAGAAGTTTTTTTTTTATATAAGAGGTGGGGATAGGTTTGAGCTGGAATATGGGAGGCGTATTTGGGGTGGAAGGTTGAGCAGAGGGTCTGATTTGGGGGGAGCTCCTGTTGTTTGGGAATATTTTAGTGTGTTCAGCTAATAGAGTTAGTAAAGAAGGAGTTGAACAGAGTGGCTATTTCTTGGTCAGATTTACTAATGTCAGGTCCGGGGTTGTTTTTGGTGCCAGAGTTGAGAAGTGAGCTGATGGATTTCCAGAATTGTTTGGGGTTAGATGAGTGGTTAGACTGGAGTTTGATATAGTATGCTTTTTTGTCTTGTATGATACGTGTTTTGCTAAGTTACAGAGTTGTTTGTATTTAAGAAGGGTGTTAGGGTGCCTATCACAATGATAGAGTTTCCAGGTCTTGTCCCTTTGTTGCTTGAGTGTTTTGGTATCTTTACTAAGCCAAGGGGTGGAATTGGTTTTTATACATTTTATTCTTGGTGGGGCTTGGGAGGTAAGAGTATCTACGAAGGTAGAGTTGAACAATTCGATAGCACTATCCAGAGGTAAAGTTTTTAGGGTGTCCAAGTTTATTAGTCTAAGAGAATTGGAAAAAGTTGTGGCACTAAAGTTGTGGCGATTCTGAGTATGGATATATTGGTGAGGATGTGAAGGGGAGGGTGTTGATCTATGGATAAAGGCTGGTAAGTGATCACTGATGGAGTCTGGTAATGTGCCAGAGAGGAAGATTTTGTTAGGGTGGGAGACAAGGATCCAATCCAGTATGGATCCTGTTTTTTTTTTTATTAGGTTTGGTTATAGCATTTGTGAGTTGAGTAAAATTACATAGATTGATTGAAATGGTGGAGTTACTGGCAGTAATTTTATTCCAGTCGATGTTCACATCTCCTAGGATATATGTCTCAAGCTTGATATTGTATGTGGCCCATAGAAGGATTTCCTCAAGTGTATTAATGTTGTTTCCAGGGGGGGGGATATAGAGCGCTACAAAGCAAATGCTTTTCTGGTCATTTAGTTTGAGATTTCTTATGACTAATTCAGCATTGTTAAACTGTGGAATAGGGTTTTGGTAGGGAGTGATAGTGAGTAGGCTAGAGTACATTAAGGCTACTCCTACACCCTTCTTTTTTAGGTGGTCCTGTCTAAGTACTTGGAACCCTGGGGGTAATATCTCAGAGTCTGAAATATGGGGTTTTAGCCATGCCTCAGAGACTGCTGCTATGTCAGGTTTGGTTTTGGATAGCCAAGCATGGAACTGGGATCATTTGTTTCTTAAGCTCTGGGTATTAATGGTCAAGATCTTCAGGTATTTGGGGTTGTAGTATGGGTGGTAATGGGGGGGAGATGGATTACTCCTGGTACTAGGTCCTGGGTTGAGGTGTATGTCTCCTACTAGGCATAGGAAATTAAATGGAAAAGAGAGCAGGGGTTTGGATTTGCTCCTTGTGTTTGGTGGGAGGTACGATAGTACTTTGGGAAGAAGATGCTTCATTGAGCTAGGTAGGAGTTTAAGTTTAAAGCAGAAAAGTGGGTTTGGAAGCATTAGGGAGGAGGATATAGGGTGGAAATGAGATGTGTCAGTGTGGTGATTTGTGTCAGGGGTGATGGTGAGGTGAGGAGGGGATAAGAAAAAAGGAGGTAGTTTGTAAGAGGAATAGGAAGTGGCATGGTAAAAAGGTATTAGGAGTAGTAGGCTAAGGGAAGGGATGAGAATGGTTTGAAGAGACATGGTGTGGTGTAGGTATGATGACATAGCTGTGTGTTAGGTGTTGAGGATGTAAAGGATACTTGTTGAAAGTGTAGGAGGGTGCATTATGGAAGTGTTTCTAGAGCTTTAAGGATCAGAGATGGGTGGAGTGAGAGAATATTGGAGGATGGGAGGGGAGGGGTTAGTGATGAGATGAGAGTGGATTGGGCGATACAGGGGGTGGGGACTAATGGGTAGGATAAGGGTAGGAGCACTGGGGGTGGGTGGAATATGGGTGTAAGGTAGGGGAGCGGAGTGAGCCCGCAGGGCAAATGGAGTGAGTAGACCCAAGAAGACGGAAGAAGGCAAGACTGTGAATAACAATCACTGGTTATGTAGGTGAGCTCAGAGGTAAGGAAAGTATGGAGGATTTAACACTTGTTTACTGTAGTTGTTAGTTAGGTAAGAACAGAGAGGGTCACAAAGATTGTAGGCTAGAGGCAGGGAATTAATGGATCCTTTGGAGAGGATTCAGTATATATGTAACCTGGGGGATAAAGTGAATACTTATGCAATAGGTATGTGTTGCCACCTAGTGGACAAGCAGTAGATGACAAGAGCACTTAGAGCAGAGTAGGGAAAGTTAAAAAGTAATGTAAGGACCAAATAGTGGGGTAAAAGAAGTCTGCGGTAGGCTGCTAGCAATGGAGTGCAGGGCTAAATACAACAGTGACTGGTTACAATGACATGCCCTTTAGGATACATACACTTTAGGCCGATGTCATAGGACAAGCAAAGGAAGTTGAGAGAACAGTGGAGGATCCCTGCCTGGAGGTTCTTTTTCTGTCTGGAAGACAGGAATATCTGGAATGGTGGGAGGCTTTAAGTTAGGTTATGCACTGTAGACAAACTGTAAGAAAAAGGGGATATATAAAGTATTAGCAGGATAATAGTATGGGGGTAGCAAGTTAAATGATTCAGTATAGCACACTGAACAGGTAGTGGACTAGCCTAGAGGATAGTATGAGTTGAGGGTATGTGGGAATTACTAGGATATGGAAGATGAGATGAGGGTGAGTGAGAGTACTAACATAAGGAATGCAAGGGAGGCTTAGGATACTAGATTATTCATGCAACAGAACACAGGATTGGAGCAATCAACAACTAAATTCACAGAGCAGTAAAATTAGTCAGCAGCAGACACTTTCACAGAGCAGTTAAAATCATCCTAACCATTATACTGTAAGAGCTGTAGGCAGAATGAACATTAAAAAAGTATTACATGGACAGTATATGAATTATACACACTAGTATAAAAACATAGGCAGTAATCCGCACCAGTACAATTAATACAGCTCTTGGTAGTTGGGCTCAGACTAGACAGTATTTAGTTTTAGCAGGAGATACTGTGCATATGTGTAATATTAAAAGAACAATTGCAGGTAGCCAAATATATAACCTAATCTGAGCCACAATTTCTAAAACAATTTATATCAAATACTCTGCCTGAGTTTTTACTTGTGAATTGTTTAGATTTGAGTTTATATTTACAGAAAGAGCAGTGTCCACATGAAAATGACCCCAAAAGTTTGTCCCCTGTAATAGTCAATTGATAACGCATAGACAAACCACTATTACACTTCTTATAATGTGCAAAATAAGAACCCAATGTTTTGCCCCTGCGGTATGAAATTAAGCATTGATCCCCTAAAATGTTATTTAAGTCTTCATTTGCCATAAGAATGGTCCAATGTTTTGTTACAATATCCCTGATTAGATGGATGTTCCTACCATAGGTGGCTATAAATCTGACCGGCTGTGATTCCACTGTGTGAGTCCTATCCTTATATACAAGTAGCTGTGATCTATCCTGAGCAGATGCAAACTGACTAGCAGCTTGCATATCCCATTGTCGGTAATCCTGGGTCTGGAACCTGTATGTCATATCCTGTTGGAAAGTGGCAAAATCTTCCTTTTTGGAACAAATCCTCCTAATACACAAAAACTGTGATTTGGGTATATTCCGTATGGTATGGTGTGGGTGCAGACTAGTGGCATATAGCAAGTTGTTATATTGGGGGTATTTCCTATACACACTGGTGGCAAGAGACCTATCTTGTTGTTTAGACACTGTAACATCCAAAAAGTTAATACAGTGCATATCAAAGTTCATTGTGAATTCAATACCCCATTTATTTTTATTTAAATATTGGACAAACTCACCCAAATATTGTTGGTCAGCAGACCACACCATCCAAAAGTCATCAAGGTACCTCCTCCAGATGTTTATGTCCTTGATGAATAAATTATGAGAGATGTTTTAAATAAGGTGTTCCTCAAGATACCCCATGAATATATCAGCGTAAACAGGGGCAAATGAAGCCCCCATGGCAGTACCTCTGGTTTGCCAGTAGCATTTCCCATTGAAATAAAAAATGTTCATCAAGATGTGTTCAGCCATACAAACTAATAGAGTGTTAAATCCAGCTGAATAAAGATCCGCCCTCTCTAACCAATGTTGGAGTGCTGCTAGTCCTGCCCAATGGGGAATGTTAGTACAGAGTGTTTTTACATCTAGTGTACACAGTAGCCATGTTGGTTCTAATTGTGTCTCTGATATAATCCTGAGAAACTCAGTGGTATCTTGGATACGTGCTTGTACATGTTTGAGCATTGGTTTGAGGTAATATGTTAAGAAATCATTAAGCGGTTCCATCAGGGATCCGATACCTGATACAACTGGTCTTCCCAGGAGTTTATCCAGACTCTTATGTATCTTTGGTAAAAGATATAAAATTTGTTTTTGTGGATCCTGTACCATAAGTTGGTGCAACATATGCTCCTGTATGATACCTTCCTCTACTGCTAATGAGTCTATCTCCTTCTCAAAGTTAGGTGTAGGGTCTAAAGGCATATGCATATAGTGCTGAGGGTTGGACAGTTGGCCATTTCCCTTTGCCAGATAATAATCTGTGTCCAATATATCCACCGCCCCACCCTTATCCGCAGTAGACCTAGCTCTATTCGGAAGAAAATGGCCTCACAGCCTACTTCGGGGGATTCATTTTTTTTAGGGATAAGCATGAATTATGAGCTACAAAGCCATGTTTCAGTGGCTGTTAATGCTTTCCAAGTAATTATTTGAGGTGTGCCATGTTGTCAAATGCATGTGCAGTCATCTACATACTGTATTAGTGAAGCCTGTTGTGTGGATGTATGGAGGATGTTGGTGAAATGTTAAAAAGGAAGGATGAAGGATAGAGCTGTGTGGTACACTGGTGATATATTGACATATACTCATAGAAAGATAGATGTAAATATAGGTATATATAGGTTCATAGGGTCATAGGCAGGTACTAGGCTATTGGCCCTGGGGCCTATATAAGCCTAGCCAAAAAGGTTCCCTGGCTTGCGCCTCCCAAGAAAATCATTTTCCTGTGCCCCTGTCAAGCAGTGCCGCAGAAGTGATCCCTGGGGTGAATTTTCTATGTCCTATCCAGTCGTCAAGGTTTTTCTTAAAGAGGGCCAATGAGGAGCTTTGCTTGACATGAATGGGTAGTTTGTTCCAGAGTATGGGAAGTCTCTGGGACATGAATCTATCCCTCCAGCATTTTCTGTTTATTGTGGTGACAAGGTTTAGGTTCCTGGAGCATGTGGTTTGGAGATATTGGGATTTCTTTAAGTGCAGCATGTCCAGCAGCTCTGGGTTTGCCATAGATTTGTATGTTAGGCAGAGATTGCCTCTGAGTAGGTGATATGCAATGGAGTAGAGCTGGAGATTTTTGATACAGTCTGCGTATGGCATCTGTTTGAGGCCGGTAATCCTCTTAGTGAGGTAGTTCTGTGGCCTTTCCAATTGTTGTAGGTGTCTTGTGAGATGCATGATAAACGGGGCATTGTACTCTATAATGGGTCTGCTGAGGGATGAGTAGAGAGGAACAATGACCTCTTTTTTTCTAGAGGAGAACCCTTTTGTGATGATATATATATATATATATATATATATATATATATATATATATATATAATATGTATATATATATATATATATATATATATATATATATATATATATACGAATAGATGCCCTTATGTATAATATACCATGTACTATAACATGCCAAAGTCTGAAACAGTCACATACTGACTATGCTTATATCTGTCCTTACAGATATATTATGGATTCATCTGCCATATGAGTCACCACAAGATTTGTGGGTTTATTTATTTAGTTAGTTGTGTAGAACAGAGTGCATATGCTGTATCTTTAAGAAGCATATTAAGAACTGAACATGCATAAATAGAGGGCACGTGCTATTCCCAGTACTATTTTGAGAGTGCAGTCAGAGAGTGAGCATGTATGATTACAATAGTTAGTTTGTATGCAAGTTACCAAAGTTGAAATCAGTAAACTTCTTTCGTGATGTGTTTGTATATAATAAAGCTACTTGAACAGAACCCACGAAGACTCTTCTATTGTATCCAGAGTAGGAGAGCGACATGGTCTCAGAACTGGTATTCCAGAGATTGATATTTGGAGCCATGAGGTGCAGAGATGACAGTGAAGGTAAAGTAAGAGAAACAAGTCTGAAAAAGAGCCAGAAAAGAACCAAATGTAATGAAAATTTGCATGAACAGCTTATTTTATAAAAAAAGATAAAACGGAGCATTACAAGGGCACAAACTGCATTATTAGACAAGCAGAAGGCACAAAAGCTTTATTAACTAAGGAAGATGTTTAAAATTAAGAGATTTGATGAAACAATTATCAGAAAAGCAAAACGAGTATATTTAAAGCAGAGTGTGTTTGAGGCAAAATGAGCATGTTTAGATTAAAATGAGCACAAGAAATGTATAATGGGCATGAAAAGAAATTAAATGAGCAAAACTAATATAATGAGGGCAAAAAGGGCAGACTACATGTAAATAAAGCAAGGTGACTGCATGTTCTTTTGGTAAAGTGCTGTGTTTTGGCATAACTACAACTTAATATTGTATCAAGGGCACAACTAGAGTTATTCAAAGTATCTGAAAGTGTGCAAAAATGCTTACAGTGTGTACTTATTACTGTGCATGTATTCTGAAGAGTTTATATGTGTGAAAAGTGCAACTATTTTGTGAAGTACAGTCAAGGTATAGCCATTTCGAAAAGTTTCTTGTACTGGGTGTGTGTATTCACAAAGTGCTACCATTACAGAGTGTTTCTGTAGTGTAAAGAATTATCTAGCAAGCTACCACCATTTTGGGGAGATTTCAGTGTGCTGTGTACTGTTTATTCGCAAAATGCAATAACTGTGAAATGTATCAGACCCTCAGTTTCTATTGCCCAGTTCATTCACATTGTGCAATCATTTGAAATGTTTCTTATACTGATAAGAGGTGATTTCTTGCAGTGCAGCAATTTCAAGAGTAACAGTGCCTAAGAAACTATTTCATAAAGTTCAGTTATTCAGAGGCTTGTTGTGCTATTGGGCAAAGTTACAAATACTGGCATAAATGTCTGGCATATGTGTATGTGTGTGCATTCATGCCTATTTGCAAAATCCTTCACTGGTCTGTGTTAATATGGCAGATGGATTTTGAAATCCCTCACCACTTGTATTTGATCAGAATATTGCAGAGAATTGGAGAATATTTGAGTAAGAGTACAATATTTTATACAAGCAGCTTATTCAGACAAAGATGCATGCACCAGGGCATTCATTTTTCTAAACCTAGCTGGAGTCAGAGGCCATTGAACGAGACCATTCATTTGTGTATGCACAAGCTGTATATGAGGGAGAAGGTGAAAATCGTCATATTGTTGTACAGGCTGAATCAAGGGAAGACCCCAATTGTTTGAAGTGCAAATTCAGGGAGATGTGTAACCTCCAGACAAATATTATATTAGAGAGGCATTTGTTTTACACAAGAGATCAGAAACTAGGGGAAACTTTTGCAGCTTATATTACTGACCTGAGAAACAAAGCTAAAGTGTGTCAGTTTGGTGACTTAAAAGATGAGTTAATAAAAGACAGGGTCATGTGTGGCATTAATAGTTCTGCTGTGAGAAAGATTTTGCTTTGTGATAGGGATTTAACGCTGAGTAAAGCCATAGAGATTTGTCAAATCCATTAATTTACAGAAAAACACACAAGTATGCTTGCAAGTGACAAGAGCATGGTTTCAGCAGGCTCCAGAGCAAATGCGGCAAACAGAAGTAGGCCTAAGTACATGGCAGCCACAGTCCCTACTGGGTGACCAAGGAAACTACAGAGTTTTCCAGTAAGTTCTAAGAAGGGAGCATGCTCGGTGCAGTACAAAAGTGAATCAGCAAAACCCAAGTCCAGCTTTATTGTTAACTGTCACAATTGTGGTGCCAGTTTTGAGTCTACAAGAGAGAAATGCTTAACATTTGGTCAGTAATGTCACAAGTATAAAAAATTTAACCATTTTCAAAAGTTTTGCAAATCAAGTAAACCCCATACAGTTGTAAAGAAGGGTCACTCAAAAAAGCAAATTAATCAAGTAGGGGTGCAGCAGTCTATTTTCTGTGTAGATGGTGTATCAGTAATTGTTGAAAGAGATGATGCAGTGAATTTGTTGGCAAAGAGTGAAGTGTTTTGTACTGTCCAGATCAATGGTAAATCTACAGAATTTAAAGCAGACACTGGTTCAAAGTGTAATGTTATATCAGACGACACATTTGTTAAAGTGAGAACTAATGAGCAACTCAATGTGGCTGATAGTGTGAAACATGTTGCTTATGGAGGTGAAGAAATTCAAAACAAAGGCTCAGTAATGCTTTCATGTTATTTGGCTAGGAACTGTTACAACATGTTATTTTATCTAGTTCGAAGACCTGTGCAGTCATTATTGGGTCTCAGAGACAGCTTGAGAATAAATCTGCTTTCCTTTACCAAAGAAGTTCATCATATAAGCACATATCCTAGTTCCAAGTTTTCTGAAGCTATTTTCTAAGAGTATGCTGATGTTTTTGATGACAAGTTGAGCAAACTTACAGTTGTGCATTTCATGAAGTTAGACCCAGAGGTCACTCCAATAGTCAGACCAACAAGAAAAGTTCCAATAGCTATGCAGGATAAAGTCAAACCTCAGCTGGATAAAATGGACAGCAAGGTGTAATTTGTTCAGTTATAAAACTAACTGAATGGGTGGGTAGCAGTCCACAAAAAAGGCTCTGACAATATGTATTGACCAAGAGATTTGAACAAAGCATTAAAGAGACCGCATCATCCAATTCGTACAGTCGAAGAGGTCACTGCTCTGATACCGAATGCTACTGTTTTTTTCTGTCTTGGATGCAAAAAGTTAATTTTGGCAAGTGATGCTTGATCAAAAATCCTCATTGCTATCTACTTTCAGTACCCCATTTGGCAGATACAGATTCCTAAGGATGCCTTTTGAAATAAATCCTGGAAGTGAAGTCTTCCAGCATGCAATGGAGCAAATTGTTTCAGGTTACCCTTGTGCCATAATACTAGAAGATTTATTGGTTGGAGGCAAAGGTGAAACAGAGCATGACAGAAACTTAAAGAGAGTTCTAGATAGAGCATGTGAAGTAAATGTAAAGCTCAATCTTCTGAAGTGTAACTTCAGACTACCAGAAGTTACATATGTAGGTCATTTATTTACCAGCAATGGCTTGAGACCAGACCTGACCAAGCAAGCAGCTAGTCTTGAGATGCCATCACCAGATAATATTCACGCTCTACAGCATTCCCTAGCCATGGTCAACTATTTAAGCAAGTTTCTACCAGATTTCAGTGAATTGACAACACCTTTAAGAGACTGACATGCAATAATGTTACATGGTCTTGGTTAGAACAACACCAGAAGGCATTTGAAGTCCTTAAACAGAAAACCGCCACCCCATCTACATTAAGATACTATGATGTCAATAAACCAGTCACTCTTTCCTGTGATGGTAAACAATGCAGTCATTCTTCAAGAAGGCAGACCAGTAGCCTATGCATCTAGATCACTTACCCAAACTGAAATGCAATAGGATAAACTTGAGAAAGAACTTTTGGCAATAGTATTTGCATGTTCAAAGTTTCATGATTATATATATGGTCGAGCTATTCAGATTGAAACTGATCACCAACCTTTAGTTACCTTTTAAAAAAAGACTATGCATTCAGCTCCAGCAAGATTACAAAGAATGATGCTCAAATTGCAAATGTGCATCTTCAAAATGGTTTATACAAAAGGAAAACTACTTTATCTGGCTGATACCTTATCCAGATCCCCCAGAAATACAAGGGAACAGCTTGACACAGATAATTTTGACTTTGACGTAATGGAAGTGCATAATTTTTCTACCACTAGACTTGATGAGCTGAGAAATCACAGAAAGACTGATCCAATTTTGCAAAAGCTCAACCACTACAGTAAGACTTGATGGCTATCAAAGCAATCAAGTGTACCACCTGAAGTGCAAACCTATTTTCCTTACAGAGATGAGATGTTGATGAAAGATGGCATTATTTTCAAAGGCCCTAAAATTGTTGTTCCTACTTCTTTACAACATGAATATATTCAGATTTTGCATCGTGATCACCCAGGCTCCGCATCTGCTAAGAAACGGGTGAGAGAACTAGTATTCTGGCCTTCATTACTGAAAGACATTGATAAAGTACTTTCTTCTTGTTCAGTATGCAATAGTACTAAACCGCATCTGCAAAAAGAACCACTTCAGCTAAGTCAAGTTCCTGAACAACCTTGGTCAACAGTAGCCACTGATATCTTCGAGTGGGACAATCAGCATTACTTGGTTTTGGTAGACTCTTATTTGAAATGGTTTCAGATTGATTTATTACCAAATCTCACATCCACTACTGTTATTACTAAGATGGAACATCATTTCTCAGTCCATGGTATTCCACACAGTTATTTCTGACAATGGTGCTCAATTTACTAGTCAGTTATTTTAGAAATTTGCAAGAGAATAGGACTTTGTACATATTACTAGCAGTCCTGAATATCCACAGTCAAATGGACTATCTTAATGTGCAGTGCAGCGTTCAAAGGAATTACTTGAAAGGTCAAAGTGTGACAACACTGATGCAGTTTTGAATTTACTTAATCTCCAAAACATACCACATGATATACTTGGCTAGCCTGCTCAGAAACTTCTATACAGGCAAACCAGAACAATGCTACCTATTAGTTCTAGTTTATTGAGACCTAAAGTTAAGAACAGCAGAACCATCAAAGCCCAATTTTTTCAAGAATCGTTCTATCCAGAAGTCCAGTTATGATAAATTGAGCAGATTTATTTGTCCATTGAATGAGAGACAGTGAGGATACAATCAGTGAAAGGTTTTGACCAGATTGATCAAGTTACAGGTATGTGTACCGAGCTGAGATCCTACTTTGTAGAATCTGAGGGTGTGGAGTACAGGGAAATTGCAGATATCTTCTTCCTGTATCAGAATTGTTATCACAGCATCATTCCTGTAATACAGACTCTAGATCTCAGAGCAAGTCAGACATTGTTCCCATCCCAGAACATGTTTCAGCCTCTACTTCCATTCCTGAGGATGTTCCAGATATTCCCAAGGTTGCACATTCAGCAGAGACAGTTCCAGTTGCTAAATCTAATTCTCAATTTTATGTCACATGAGTTGGTCGCATTTCCAATCCCAGTGTATAATACACAGCAACATGAACATAACTGTGTATATGTACCTAGTTCTGTACTAGATGGCAGCATTACTTCTAAATCAATCACCAGCTGCTTTTAGGTCTCACTGAGCATTTTTAAAATAAATCAAACACACAGGTTGTGACTGTTACTCCTTATTGGAAGCAACTTAAAAAGTTTATTTGAGTGGGGAAACCAAGTGGAGCAAAATCTACACATTTGCTAATAACATCCAAACCCAGGGACACAAAAGTTATTTGCAAATAGTAAATGTGCTGCAAACTACCATACCTGAAGTAACCTGGCTGATTGGTTTTCCTGGGATAGTTCGATCTGGTTTTGTGTGGCCCGCTCCGTTCGCCCTCGCTATTGCTCAGGCGCACGTTTCTCCCCTACCCTGCCCCTATTCCCACCCACCCCTGATTCAATTTCCTTTATAGTTAGCTGCACCTCCTCCACCCACTTCACTAGCCAATCATACAACACACCCACACCTCTTTTAAACCCCACCCCCTTAGTACTCACATTTTTACACCATTCCTATAGTCTTTCATCACCCTCTTAACTAACAATCTCATCTATCTCACACTACTCTAATTACTAACATGCCTACTATTCTTAATATACTATTTCTCCTTCTCCTTTCAACTACATTGCTCTTACTCTCAGTTCTCACATGCTATCAAAGCACTACTGTTAGACACACCAAATCACCCACACTCAGTTTGTCTCCAAACCACAACACATCTACCTTTACTCACATTTCTCCCTCCCTATCTAACTTCACCATTATTGCCACACATAGATTCAAATACTTCCTTACACTTAAACAGCATGCTGACCACAAAAACAAATATCCGCACATGCACCCAATCTCTCCAATAATCAATTTCATATTATCCAACCTGTTACTATCAGGAGACGTCCACCCCAACCCAGGTCCTAGCAATTCTCCTTAAAATAATTTCAATACCACTACCACCTCTGTGCTGTCTTTTACCTCTCCATCATCCATTACTAATACTATTCCCCAAAAAAGACTCACCCTCTCATCTATAAATATTCAAAGTATAGTTAAAAAAACAACACACTTCATGCTTGGATCACTCAACATAACCCAAACATACTTGCCTTGCGTGAAACCTGGTTAAAACCAAGTATTTCTAATTCTGAAATTCTTCCCCCTAGCTACAATATCCTCAGGCATGACAGACTTTCAAAAAGAGGAGGGGGGAATCACAATCATGTATTCTAACTGCCTGTCTCCCCTATCTCTTTTCCCATATCTGACTTTCTCCCAGCTGAGATAATTTTAGCTAACTTTAAACTTAGCCACCATAAAAAAAAAACTTGCCATTGCATCAGTTTATATCCCTCCTGGAAATAATGTCCATATTTTAGAATACTTTCTATCCTGGGTATCTAAAACTATCCCTTATGAAACCATCATACTAGGAGATGTCAATATTGACTGGCTGCAGATCAATGAAGAATCACCTTCTACCTCTCACAACCTGTATGGATTCACACAGCTCATCTCTTCCCCTACCCACCTTCATAAATTTTCCTCTACTGGTTCACTTATTGACTGGATACTAATATCTAACCCCCAACATTACCATAATCCAACCACTCTACCAGACACATTAGGTGACCACCTACCTTTACTAGTTCACAGAAACTCTGAAAACCTTCATAAAGCACAAGAATATAAGGTGACCCGTGATCTATCTAGCTATTCTCCTGACTCACTAAATCACCTCCTCTCTACTATAAACTGGTCCTTTCTGTCTAATCTCACTCTCAATGAAGCAGTCCTGTACTTCAACAACATCTTTCTATCCATCCTCAACTCCCTTGCCTCCACTAGGAAAACTCGCATCAAATTCAGATATGCCCCATGGCTAAATAAAACTACCCTTACACTCATGAAGACCAGAGATAAAGCTTGGAAAACTTGGAAAGGCAATAATACCTCTTCCAACCATATCTCTTACAGAACTTAGGAACAAAGCTAAGAAACATATCAATCTTGATTAAAAGACCTATTACCAATCCTCACTTAACAATCCCAACTGTAATCCTAAACAATTCTGGAACTCTATCAATTAACTTCTCTCACCTGGTACTCCTACCCCACCCACACCTTATTATGACAAGACTGGAAATAGCAACCCTCCTTAATAAGTTCTTCATTGAAACCATTGAAAACTTAACTGTAACTAACTTCTCCACCCGCACCTCTTTCAATCCGTCTACATCTTCATCCACCTCTAATTCACCTCTCTCACCCTCACTCTCATTCTCACTATCACCTGTTCCCACCTCTTATATCAAGTTGCTCTTAACTAAACTAAAACCTGGTTCACCCTCAGCTGATAACCTTCCTTCATTATTCTTTAAACATGCAGCTACATCTCTAGCCTACCCCATATCTATCCTGATTACTAGATCCATAAAAGAAGGCAAAGTCCCTGAAATTTGGAAGACATTTTTTGTAGTACCTCTTCATAAAGGAGGAAACTCCATTGAGCCAACCAATTTCAGACCAATTGCCATACTGTATCCATAATCAAGTACTTAATCATCTGCTACAAGAAAACCTACTCACACCAACTCAACATGGCTTCCGCCCCACACATAGCACAGCTACCACTCTTGTATCCTTTACTAATAACATTGATCAAGTCAGGAACAATAGCAAAATAGCATCAGCCCTCTTTCTGGACCTGTCGAAAGCATTCAACACCGTATCTCATACCATACTTCACCATAAACTCTCCAACCTAGGCTTCTCAAACTCCACCACCTCCTGGTTCTGTGATTACCTCACTAATAGACACCAGGCTGTTAGATGGAACTTTTTTCTACTCCCTCTTTCTAACAGTTAAGACAGGGGTCCCACAAGGATCAATATTGGGCCCTCTTCTCTTCATTGTATTTACCAATGACCTTTTCTCATCCTGCCCCCAATCCAATCTTATTCAGTATGCTGATGACTTGACCATCATCAACTCTGCTGACAACATAGTAAACCTTCAATCCCTTTCAAAGCTCACTCCACTCAGTTGAAAACTGACTACAATCCAACCAACTCCTGCTAAATGCGAGCAAAACTAAGCTACTACTTTTCCTACCTAAAAATCTGGAACGTGCAAAACAGAACTTTTCCATAACATCCCTTAATGGAACTAAAATTTCTGTTGACACTCAAATAAAACTCCTTGGAGCAATAATTGATGATGAACTTAAATTCAACCATCACATTCATAGCTAAAAAAAAAAAAAAAAAAAAACGCCAAAAACTAGGTCTGCTTTACCATCACAAAAACTTTCTTCCCTGTGCATCCAGGCCATCCCTTGCTCAATTCCTGCTTCTAAGATCCCTACTCTATGCTTCATCTATTGTTACCCATCTACAGAGTAACCTAATATCCAAACTAGAAACCACATATAAAAAAGTAGCCAGATTTGCTGCAAATCAGCCTTGCAAATCTCATCACTGCCTCTCATTAAATGCTTTACACTGGCCTGAATTATCCAACTTACTGCCTCAATCCCAACTCCTTATAGCCCACAATATACTAAACAATCCTAAATCGTGCTCATCCCTTGCAAATTCTCTGACACTTTATACTCCTCAATGCCCACTAAGTACTAATCAATACTTTCTTGAAGTTCATAAGCCAAACAAAACCTTTGGGAAAATATTCTATTGTCACTCAGTTGCAAAAAATTGGAACACACTTCCTTTAGCCCTTAGACTACTTAAAGACAAAAATGCCTTCAAGAAACAGCTTAAATCTTTTTTCCTATCAAATTGGATATGTTCATGCTCTAAAATAATACCCAAGAAACATTCAGGGATAACCTAACATAACTGTATCACTTCTAGCTCTCTCTCTTACTACTACCTACACATTTCTTTTCCTTCATATTCCATGCTAGTTAGCTCATGTTACACTCAATTCCCATAATCCCTTATTACTTTTCTTTTATTTATTAACTTAGAAAAAGTTCACACTCTATCTTATATTTACTTACTTCATGCCTAGTACCTTGGTTCAGTAATGTATTGATCTTAGTCTTACCATATTTCTGCTAAGTTTCTTACCATACTACGTAACAATTTCCATATATGTATTGTATTGTATTTCTATCCATTCTATATATTCCTTTATTGCATGTTATGTAATTACTTCAGAAGTATGTATACTTAAAATGTGATCTGTCTTTATCTTTGTTGTTACTATTTGTTTACTTAAACTTTTTTTTGGGGAGCTTTTCTCCTCGGGTCTCTGCTGAAAAAGGGCTTCTAAGAACCCAGACAGACTAACCTGGTTAACAAATGTAAAATAAATAAATAATAAATAATAAAATAAGTGCATGACAAAGAACTATTTGTATTATCTACATGCCAAGTGAGATTCACAGCATTGCATGATCTGTTTCTCAAAGAGGGCGGATGTAGAACAGAGTGTATGTGCTGTATCTTTAAGAAGCATATTAAGGATTGAACATGCACATATAAATAGTGTGCACGTGCTATTCCCAGTGCCATTTTGAGAATGCAGCCAGAGAGTGAGCATGCATGATTGCAATAGCTAGTTTGTATATAAGTTACCTAAGCTGAAGTCGGTAAACTTCTATTGTGATGTGTTTGTATATAATAAAGCTGCTTGAACAGAACCCACAAAGACTCATCCATTGTATCTAGAGTTGGAGAGCTACAGTTAGTGCATGCCATAGTCATAGGTGCCAGAACCATAGAGCGAGGGGGAGGGAGCACCCCACCCCCCACATTTACAGCTGTAAGACCTATAATCAGACCAATATGTGCAACTGTAAATGGCTGAGCTGATGAGTTACTGGAAGTAAGCCCCATTAATGGCTGAGGTAAGGAGAGAGATTTTACAGGCTGAGCTGAGGTCCATTATTATTTCTTAATTACAGGCTGAGCTGAGGTCCATTGTTATTATTTCTTATTTACAGGCTGAGCTGAGGTCCGTTGTTATTATTTCTTATTTATAGGCTGAGCTGTTCCGTTTATGCTAATGGCAGGAGAGATATGTTTATAGGGTTGTTTTTAAGGAGAGAGAGATTGTGGGTTGCTGTTCATGGCAGGAGAGAGATGTTTACAGGATTGTTAGTATTTCTTGAGGTGTGTGTGTGTCTGTGTGTAATGCCCCAGTTAGTCATTGTGTGTGTGTTTAAAATGCCCCAGTTAGTTATGGCTGATGGTTAGAATTAATTGGGCTCAAACCCTGTACCTTATGCATACAAGGCTGCATTCTCTACCCACAGCACCATGTGTGATCCAGGGACTTTAGTGTGTTCCTCTTAAAATGTGTGGTTTTCTGGCAAATCAGTGAGAATGGAATTCACTAAATAATGATAGCCCTGACTTTTTTGGAAACACATGGTAAAACAAAACACTATTTTAGCAACGTTCTAAGATTATACAAGCACTATTTAAAATGTGTCCCTGGTTTTGGGCCCCCCCCCCCCCCAAATAAATATTGCCTTTTTCCAGATTTCTTCTGCTGTGAAATTGAGAGATTTTGTTCTGTCAAGTGGATGGTGCAGTGGTAGTGTTGTTGCCTCCCTGCGTGAGGTTTTTGGTTTGATTCTTGGCTGGGGTGCCTTCTGAGTGGAGTCTGCATGTCCTCCCTGTGTTTGTGTGGGTTTTCTCTGGGTGCTCTGGTTTCCTCCCATGTTACAAAGACATGCGTCTGGAGCATTTCTCTCTGGGCCTCTGCTGAAAATTGGCTTTGTTCCATGTTGGACTTTTCTGGTAAATAAATGTTAAATTTTACTGAGAGCTTCAGGGGAAGAGAAGTTTAGTGCTGCTTATTCAGAGTCTGTTTGCCTTGTTAGTAGTACAATGGATAATAGCCTCACTTTTGATGCAGAAGGCTGTGGATTCTACTCCTACATTATGCAGATGGATCATTGATACTGTACTGTGTTGTACTTTAAAGAGACTGGATGCTGCAGTCCTGTGAATGTCCTCCTTTGGAAGAATTACCTAGTAACTATGAACCTGTTATCAGTTTGTCATCCATTCCCTATTGCAGTATTACTAGCTTCAAGGGCAACAGCCACTTTATTTGCAGATGAAACAATGAAATATAAAGTAGTTAGTTAAACATCCCTTTAATGTGGAATTACTTAGATTACTTACTTCTACGCAGATTTTGCATATTTACTGATATTGGTGGATTGTAATGACAGAAGTTTGAGTGGCCTTTTATGGTTGAAATTTTCTGAAATTGGTAGTTTTGTCATTTGGTCATACATTTTGTTTCATTGCATACTAGAAGACTGTTCAAAACTACAAATTTAAAACACAATCTAACAACTGGTGCTGTATTATACAAGGAATATAATTTAATACGATCAGGAAGGTGAATCAAAGAATGCATACATGCATGCATGACCCTAAAAATGTGTTTGAAAACAGCCCAGAGGAAAGTGTGAAAGGCTCAAAATCATGGGCAAATTTTAAGCTTTACTCTTCTTACCAAAGCAATGGATGAAGGTACAACAGTTTACACCGCATTACCTTGACCTGGCCAAGCCTTTTGACACAATCCCCTACTCAGGTGTAGTACAAAAGATGAATAATGTAGGAAGAGCAAAGACTTGCTTCACTAGCTGGATTGCCAACACTTGCTCACAGGATGCAGGAGATCAAAATAGGGGAAGAGACCAGAACCAATGGAGTCCCCCAGGGTTCGGTGCTGCTCAAAAGTAAAAGGAAATACCGAAGGGCTTTGGCCGGCAAAGTTTGAGATGACTGCAAGCTAGGAGCAGTTATTGAATCCCCCATTGACTTAATCATCATGCAGGAAGGTTTGTCCCAAACAATAACTGGTGTCAAAATCATGGCAATGCCCTCTGAAAACTGACCCAATTGTTTGGGATTTGGGAACTTGTGTGTACAGTGACCTACCTTGCGCCCAGAGTCATAAGAAAGCCTTTCTATGTTGCACAGCTTATAAACAAATTGAATCTGAGTAGATCTAGAGATGTTGTTGTCCCCCTTTACAAAGCTCTCATTAGGTCAATCATTTTGTATAATGCCTACTTTGGCATGTATCTGTCCAGCCCCATGGAACAATTTGAATACCTTCAGAGATACCTCACTTAAAAGGATACAACTCCTAAACAATAGGTCTTGCATGGACCACACCAAAGATTTATTACTATACTCAGTATCCTACAGAGTGCTTAGAGGTGACATGTCTGGCATACAAGGCATTCTCCAACCTAATACAGATGGACCTATTAAACATCAGGAAGTCAAATGGCATCAGAAATACTCAGTCCAGGTATCTAAACTGAATGTTGTGGAAAGGTGGATATATACCACAGAGGCTACCACTGTTCCAGAACAGACTATCCATAAAAATAAAACAAAGCTCATCCGTCCATATTCAAATGCAACTTGGATCTAAGGATGGGTAATAGAAAATGTACTCCAGGATTGCCCCTCATGCCACTAATGGATAGAGGCAGTTCCTAAATGCTGCATCCCTTATATGGGTCCTCTCAAATTATTTATGGAATGATCACAGTTATTCTCACTAGGGCTAATATACAATTATCTGCCATGGGATAGGTAAGACCAATCAGAAAATGTTAATTCAAGAATCAAGCACCAAAAGGGAATTGGCTAAGCTTAAAAAGTCCTCCAAGTGAATCTATGTTGTGGTAGTAAATAGTTATAAAAAATTGCCCTTTTTAGATCACTAAGTGCCCCTCTCACTCTCTGCCCTCCCCCCAGTCTTCAACAGCTTCCGGCGCCTATGGCCATAATGTCTTACAGCTGTAGTATTATAGGAATCTGTTATTTTCACTGAGTAGCACTGATATACTAGGGTATTTATTTCTGTTCTTCCAGGTGCTTCAGTGCATGGGTCCTCCACCATGGATGTCGGCATGCATGATGCTAGAGAAACATCTGAGCCTTACCATAATGACAGCAACAGCATGGCATAGTTTGCATCCAGAATACAAAGGTTAGATACAGGTATTGTGGCAGGCATAATGGCCTCCCATTCCAAAGACACAGCTCTGGGGCCTGTGCAGCCCACCCCCTCGTCCACAGTTAAGCAATGCAGGACAAGAGCTGGTCAACATTGCAGCCCAGGTTGCATCCTCATCCCCTGCACACCAGGCAATATTGGGTGATGCTGGCTGTCACAAGCATGTTGACAGAATTAGGGTCAGAATGCTGGTCACAGACAATGCCTTGGGTCCTTACCCACACCTGATCTGAGTATCTCCATGACAATTGCAAAGTACATTTGCAGGTCATTCATCCCTGTATAAGAGGATGTCACCACAACCATTGCAGAGTTGATCAATTTGGTACATGGGCTGTGTCCATGAGGCCTTTACCTACTTAGGTAATATTCTTGGCAGGTGATATGGGAGTCCATATTCTCCAGATGTCTGTGTGCAGTCACACACCATGGGCATCATCATTCTCATGGCCAATCCACATCTACATCTGGTGGGGAAGCCCACCATTGGATGGTCAAGATATGGTCTAGGTCTTGTGCCATATCTTCCATGCCTATTACCAGTATCAGGGGTACTGAGGCCCAACATGAATGCACACATGGATGGAGTGTACACAGCCTGCTGTTCCAACTCATGGAGTATACTTTCATCTGTGCTAGCTTTGGATCATGCCAGTGACAATGTAAGGCTGTGATGCACCAACAGCTGAGCTGTGCATGGTCAGCACCTATACCTCTTGAAGGTTTAAAGAGAACCGTGTACAGTGTAGCAACTTTTGCAAGCGGTGTGCCCACACACAGGCCATCTGACCAAATTATACCCACCTTATGCACAATTATACCCAAATGAAAACATCAATCCTAGTCTGTCAAGCTTATAACACTCATCAGGCAATACATGCAGACCCACATCATTAGCTACCCCTCCTGCCCATTGTCATCTTTTGTCATTGTGGTATTCTCCAATTGTACGTATGACTCCAACTGTGCCCTGCCCTTATTGCTGTCTTACTTGCATGAGTATGGGGCAGAGAGTGGTCAGTCTCTGCACAGTATAACATGATCTGGTTGTAGTAGATCATGCATAGTGGTGAACCAGATGTTGCCTCATTCCCTGCAATTGATTCCTATACAAACTCCTCAGCATCCACCTTCTAAGTTGTTTTTTTTCTAGCACATCCCTTTCACAGTGTCTATACACTGCTGTTCTTGTTTGCATAACAATATTATGTGTAGCATTCCATACTGCAGGGCAACATCAGATGAGTCTTAACAGTGGAAACAGTCTTTCTTCAGTCTGAATACACATTCTACTGTGCTTCAGGTCTGTATGTTGTGTGTTGAATGCATTCTCTGCCATGGTTTGTGGGTTTCATATGGGTTTCATTAGCTATTGCTTCAGGATGTATACAACGTTATCAGTATGATGTCTTTGAATGAAATCACCCCAACATAAATTGCTGATATAACTCAAACATGTATCAAGTATGTGACTCATGGTCATTGCCACAGTGACGCACAAGCACATTGTGTATTATACCTTGCTCATTACAGAATTCCTGACAGCTGATGGAGCGGATTCACTTACACCTGATAGACATGTGTCCCTATGCCTACACATTATGGCACCATGTACCTCAGGGAAATGGGCTATTTCATAAAACACCTGTTACAAACCTTTGTGGTATTTGAAAACTGCATATGCTGTTTCACATGATGTGGCATGACATTGATGACCTGGTATGATATTTGTGATGCAAAGGCCTGGAACACACCCACAGTTTTCCTAGCTGGTCACTAGAAGTTGCTTGTAGCAAAAATTGTCAGTGCTACTTATACCTTGATGTCAACAAGAATGGCTATTCCACACATTTCATGAGCCTGCATGTGAAGGTGAAACATGTTTACCAGCTACCATATGGTGTCTTTGTCCACGTGGCAGTAGTCCAATATATCTGACCACAGACAATATTAAATGATTGGCAGGGTTCGATCCTTCTGTGACACAAAGAGTGATAGCATAAGTCTTTACTTCTAGTGGCTGAGATGATGAACTCAAAACATACATTTTTGCTAATGCAACCTGCTTTTCCTAACAGATTAACATGGCCTTTGTCTGTGGTCACTCCCATTATATGGAATATAGCTATGCTGGTAGATTGGCTCATCAAGCAATTTTTATACAACTTTGATTGGCAGCACCATTTTGCAATAATTATGGCTCTGAATCTCCTCAAACTGTGCACCACCACTCATTGTGCAATTTTGCCTTATTGTGGTATGTTTCTGAATGGAGCAGCCACGGTGGTGCAGTGGTTAGCATTGCCGCCTCACAGCAAGAGGTTCTGCAGCTTGATTCTCAGCTGGGGTGCCTTCTGTGCGGAGTCTGCATGCTCTCCCTGTGGTCACGTGGCTTTCCTCCGGGTGCTCTGGTTTCCTCCCACATCCCAAAGACATGCTGTAGGTGGATTGGACACTCTAAATTGGCCATAAGTGTGTGCGTGCCTTCTGTGGAAGGTTGGGCGCTGGGCTGGCAACTCAACACCGTAAAACTCCACTGCCAATCAGGAGCAGACAGGTGATCCACTGTGGTGACCCCTAACTGGGAAAAAGCCAGAAGAAGAAGAAGTGGTATGTTTCTGAATCCTAGCCATGAAAACATTCAATATTTTAGTTATTTTATTTATTTTGCTTTGTTTTCCGGGTTTGACCAACTGGGTTTAGTCAAAAACACCTTTCCAGCTGAGGCCCAGGGAGTAAACATTGTGCAAACATTTTTAAACAGACATTCAGTAATATACATAAACATACATTAACAAGGGACCTTTATAGCTGCTCAAGCCCCAGATGGTAGAAACTCAGGATCACAAAGCCATGGGCTCAAGTGGCTATTTTCCTGTCCAGACATCTGGCTAAGCAGCTGCTTAAACTGAAACGTGACTTCAGGGACACAGCTGCTGCAGCAGCCAGATGCCATCAAAGTTTCATCACAGAACTAGTAACTGGGGAAAAGAAATGGGGAGGGGACTATAGGTTTATGGAGGGAGGGAGATTTTAGATTTAGAGAGCAATCGGGAACTGGCTCAATATTAGGGTTAGGGAGCAATTGGGAGTTGTCTCAGACATAGGTTTAGGGAGTGAAGTAGAGATGGCTAGATTTAGTGTTAGGGAGTGAAGAATAATTGTGTTTAGGCCTAGGGTCAGAGTTCTGGGAGGGATAGTTAGCTTAGTAGTACTGCACAGGAATTGGTGTAGTGGGAGTTAAGTCACTTCCCAGCACAAGCAAGTGGCAGTAAGGAAGTGTGTCATGAGATAATGGTGTGCAAGTATTTGTAGTAGACCCCATTAACAATTACAGACACATTTGCTATACAGATTACATTCCTATGAAAACAGAGGCAACTATTACAGTATAAAATATACTTATGCATTACTAGATAGATTCATTGATGAATAAGTAACTACTAGGCTAGCTGCTTTTGAAAGCTATTTCAAGCCAGTTTCCCTTTTTGTTCTCAAATTAACCTATCTCATTTGGTTAAAGATTGGCTTTACCCATTCCATGGCTGATAGTTACATATTACACTTAATGAAAATAGCTGGGATCATACCACAGGTAATCTGATGAGAACCATGCATGGGATAAAGCATTTAGGGGCTGTCTGTGTCCATTAGTAGCACAGAGGGGAGTCCTGGGTTAAATTTTCTGATTCCATCCATAGATCCTAGTTGCGCTTGAATATGGACAGGGATGAACTTTGTTTTATGTGGATGAGGAGTCTGTTCCATGGCAACAGTATCCTCTGTGAAATACATCTGTCCCTCCAAACCATTCTGTTGATGCTGCAGAAGGGGTTTAGATCCCTAGGGTAAGTATTTCCGATGCCATTTGACTAGCTGATTTGAGTAAATCCATCAGTATTGGGTCTGTGGATCCCTTGTATGCCAGTCCCAGGTCACCTATTAGTAGTCTGTAGGATACCGAGTATAGTGGCAGGGCTTTGAGTTGGCCCATATTAGGGCATGCTGTTTAAGCCTTGTATCTTTTTTATTAAGGTATTTCTGTGGGCCTGTAAATAATCTTCAGTAATACAGTCTCTATCATATTAATTTTCACATTCCCAAATTCTTTGTAAATATTATCATATATTTTACTTAAATCATGTAACACTTTATTTTTATCTTTTATTGTGATATGATTTTTATCAGATATGGTTTGTGGTAATGATTCAGTTTTTTGCATTTGCAGGATGACAGTTTGTCTGGATTCTACGAAATTTAAGCTACATACTTTTACCATAAAATGAACAAGGCCTAACAATAAGATTCTAATAGCTATATGCATAAAAAACTTTAAAATTCCTCTTTCACAACTGGAGAGAAGGTTGGGAACTATCAGCTTCATTGGCAAGTGACTTTTGAATTTTATTCTTGGTGGCTATGGGTAGCACCAGTACAATCAGGAATAAAATAGCAGCACTCCATTTGGATGTGTGTGGATGTATCCCATTTAGACGCAACAGTGAAGCAAATTGCCATACAGTTTTGTAGCATTACACTGGGCATGGCTGAGTTCTTGGGTAATCAAATTAATGGATTCAAAGGTAGAATTACTCAAAATCTCCAAGAGTTTAGACAGCTTCCTAAGCTCCCAGATGCATTTCACTGTCCCATGAGCAGGTACAATACTTGTTCCAGAAATGACCTCATCACCAAGATCCACATGAGTAAGGCATTTAAAAGCAGTTTTTTTTGTACAGCATGATAATAAATCCAAGGGACATCTATATTTTCAACTGGGTTTGGAATGTCCTTTGTGTATTTCTTGTAATGAGCATTACAGATTTTTCCTTTAGGTAAAATGGCTGTATGGCATGTGGCTGAAATAACACAACCAGGCCAGTCTGCCGGTAACCAGAGATGAGATTGATTTCCACAAATATAGTGATATTCATGTAATTCTGCCATGTCCTGCCCTTCTGACCCACCATATATTTTCCAGGTGAAATTGCATGCACTAATTCCAACATAGAGTGTTCTGGGTTTGCAATAGCAAATGTGCTCTTTAACAGTCATTGATAGTTAAAGCAGAATTACTGTAAATAGAGTGGAAACAAATTTATTATCTTAAATTTTTAACAAGAAAAATAAGACAAAATGCATTGTGAAGCCCTGAATCAGTCATTGGAATAAGGATCAACAGAATACCCCCATTATGTGCAGTATGAATAGGTGAACAAACTCAGCAGTTACTAACGCTGAGGGTCTGTGGAGCATAATGCAAGGGAACAGAAAAAAATCTTAAACCTAGGATATGATTCAGGTGCTCTCAGTTTGATTTTAACCAAATGCCTGTCTCTATTTTTGCAAAGTATGTATGTCTATTAAGAAATCATTCATTACTTACAGTGTCCATAGTCGCATATGATGATGATGATGATGAGTACGCACTTATGGTTCCTGATGGTAAAAGTAAGTGAAATTAAATGAAGATGAAAATTGCTGTCACTGTCTCAGTGATAGGTCCATGGGAAAAACAAGTATGCCGGGGCTTGAGAGGGTTTTGAAAATATTATAAACAGAGATGTTAAGTTGGTCGTCAGTAGTCCATGTAAACTTGATCTTCAAATAATCTCCAATCAAGGGCTTTAGTTGCAGATGAATTTGAAAAGGAATGTCATCTAAATAAATGTCTATATCTGTGCTCAAAAAGTATGATGAATCTGTGATGTTGGATTCACAAGCTAGAAAAATGGTGCTAATGTTGAAGAAGAATCACTGGAGTTTGTCAGACCTGGATGAGGTCGCAGAATCACATGATGTAACTTTGTGATCTGGTAAAAGGGCAACCAAACTGCTTTTAGTTAGAGATGCAATAGGGATGGCAGATATGAAATCAAGATGGATGCCAATAAATATACAGTTCATTCATGGTTTGTTTTTGATGGTAAAACATCACTATCTGTCACTTCCAGATGTAAAAGATCCCATGGCACCTATGGAAAGAGTAGGGGTATTTCCTAGATGGCCTGGTCAAATTTCCCCTAGTAGTATAAATACCATATCATGTCTCACCTAGAAAGAGGCTACTAGTCTACTGGGACTAACCTGGTCAACAAAGGCTGAATTAAATAAAAATAAAACACTTATCTGCATGGCATTTATTTGGTTTGCTAAAAGAGATACAAGTCCCTGTTCTTTCATTAGTAAGTTGCAATGAATGAAAGTAATGGCTTAGTTACCAATGGCAGTATGTTGTTGATGGTACCAACCTAAACAGCTTCTTTCCACGCTAAGCTGTACAAACCCTCATCATAATCTTAAATTTCTGCTTTAGGTAATGTATGGTTGAGACTCCCAATTTCAAGTTATATGAGTACTCAATGTTTTTATATCAATGGGTTATTCCTTGGCAAGTTCAACCAATTAAAAAATGGTCATTTGAAAAGCATCATAAAATACACATAGACACTGTGCCAGGTTCATGAATGTCTACATGTCGCATTAAGCACTTTTGTGTATTACGCAGTGGTGCGCATGTTGCTTGGTATTCATTAAACAGCTTTACACACTGCACACAGCCACAAAATAAGGATAAGCATCATAATATGATAATGATGGCATAAGTAATCAGAGATTTAATTTGGACTGTCATCCGATGTGCAATTAAGAATAGTGTTTGCGTGCTTCTGTTTGCTCTCTGGATAGTACTGAGGAAAAATGCACCTGGCAGCTACCTATTTCTATGGCCCAAGGTCTTATTGCAGTGAGATTGTAGAAAGAGCAGGGTTAACTGGGGGTTTGAATCC
The DNA here is from genome assembly GCF_019279795.1 of Protopterus annectens. Lineage (NCBI taxonomy): Eukaryota > Metazoa > Chordata > Ceratodontiformes > Protopteridae > Protopterus > Protopterus annectens. Next base: position 700,407,566 of record NC_056746.1, on the reverse strand, counting down.
AGACCTCAGATACTTTTTTTACTGATGGTTTCAGAATAAGTAGTGTCACAGAATTTGTGTTATGAATTGAACCCCAACTCTGTCTAATGAATTCCTAATACATTATTTATAGCCTTTGTGAATTCTTGTTAAGCATAACACTAATCGTATTTAATTGAAATAACACTCTCATATTTATACTGCTAAAAATACTTAGTAGTCATTCTCAAATAGCCATTATGTAATTTTCTCTTTGACTCAAAGCGCTAATGCAGCAGCATATGTGTGACAGCAGCAGTAATGCAGTGTTTGATGCTAGTTTTTGATAAATTCAAGGTACTATTGAGAGTGATACAAATGCTATATTGTTGGAAACTGAACTATTCTTAGTAGTAATACCAAATTTTGATATCCATGATGTACCAAATGACATTTGCTAAAGTATGAGAAAGTAAAATCAGTAATTTGATGAATGTGGAAATATCTGTAATATATTCTCACAAGTACTAATCATGACAGTAGTACATTTCCTTTAAAAATATATCATTAATATTTATATTTGGTGTGCTGGAAATGAGACTTATGTAATCTTCTTGTGACACCCGTGCACTGGTCCATCAACCAAGGAGTCTCAATCCTCACCACTAACACCAGCGAGGGACATCCATATAGGGAAGGAATAATAAATACACACACAGTAAAGTACAATTTCCCTTAAGAGCACACAGCAATCACAGTCAGTCTGGGGCTGGTTTCTCACCTTCTCTCCAGGTCCCCAATAAGACTCCCCACTGGCACAGCTATAGGGTCCAGATCTCAGCCTAGTGGGCAAGTTAAAACCTCCAGCACCTTCTCTGTCCAACCAGTGCTTCGTGTCCCTGCCCAAGCAGCTGACACGCACCCACTTTGAGATAAGAGTTATATACAACCCAACAGATACTCCTGGGGAAGGCTAGCACAGGTTCTCCAGCTGTGCCCCTTTTCTGCCTAGTCTAAAAGGTAGTACCAGCTGCAATCACCCACTAATATCAGCTACTCAAAGACCATTCTGAAAGGGTGTCCAATTATTACTCTGCAATATTATTATCCAAATGGTAAGTGTGACTGCACAGTCAAAGCTTATTAGAGTGACTTGGTACAGTATCACTGTATACATGCAATGTACTCTAGAGCTTAAATTAACTTTACATAAAACAGCCACAGTTGAAAGGTTTAAAAATATTTAATAATAAATAATAAAAACACAAGACAATACTTCTTACTACACAGTGCTAGTCAAGAGTTTAGAGATCCCAGGGAAATACTTAAAATAATACCTTAGAAAAGTTCTGACATCACAGAAAAACAAACTAGTCTAATCTTCCTATAGCTATATCTAAGAGAAAACACAGTTCTAAATATCTTTGGAACAAAACAGTGTGGGAGATGTTGGATGTTCTCAAGACAAAATGTCCTGAGTTCTCTGATTCCCTCTCTTTAAATTGATAACACAGAGCTGCTACACATTACATCATTCTTCACACTTCTCTGGTGTCCCCAGGCTAACAGAAACTACATATACATTCTTTACACCTGGTCAGAAACCAGAGCAATAAAGGACATTTAAACATGCAAATTCTAGCCATTAACTCTGATCTTAAAACAATAGGCAGGATGCCTCCCCCTACACATAATGTTCTGAATTTTGACATAAAAGAATTGACTTATCAGCTTTGTTACAGCAGAGTTCAGTGTTGTTACATTTTTGCAGTTCAATTCCCAATGCAGTCTTTTCACATTTAAGAGAACAAGCCTGCGGCTTACATTAATATTTGCAAATGACAGAATTAGCTACAAAAATTCTATCTGGCTAGGTTGGCAGCCTTCACCTGTCTTGACACTCGTGTGTGACCCCCTTCTCAAAACGTGTCTTTACCTAAAAGCCTGATGTTGTATAATAGAAATCCACCTTATTATTTGGCTAACACAGTGAACAGGATGAATCCTTCATGTTAACGCCGTAAGTGCTGAGTTCATTGTTAGATATACCTTTACCTAGATTATTTTGTTCCTGGATTGTATTTCATTTTGATTTTGCTTTTTTTCTTTTTGGCTTTTACATTTGTGCACCTCTTGGTGGTGCACAACAATGGTTCACATATGAAGGACATAACTCAGAATTTAAATCTGGTATGCCATCAGTAATGCAACTGTAATTGGTGACTAGTGCTTCCATCAGCACTCTGGGTAGTACTGAGTGAAGAATACACACCTACAGGTTACATTTCTGTATGGGTCAAGCTATTAATGCATTGAGTTAAAACAATATAGGTAATGCAGAGTCTGAATCCAGATTACCAGTAGTTTTACTGAGGGGGATGAGGGTCAGAATAAGTAGTGTTACAGAATTTGTATTAGGAATTGAACATGAAGCAAAAATGTCTATTGAAAATGTTAAGTTTGCAAGAAAAATATGTGTAATGATTGCTACATAAGTCATTACAGTGAATATAGTTAATTTAAACTACACCTACATACATATAATGATATTCTTGTAATTAGAGATTCAATTATTAGAGGAGCTGAAACTTAACATTTACAGAGCAGATAATGAACATTGAATATTGTTATGCTTGCCAGGAGCAAAAATAAAAGATGTGAGATAAGCCTTGGAATGCCTTAATGGAAGGAAGTACAGGTCTGTTTTTATTCATGTCGATACAAATGATCTCATCTGTAAGAGCTCCCTGAGCGTTAGTAGGGAACTTACTCTTAGAATGTATAGCTTGTACTGGTGTTAGGACATATTTTTCACAAATCACATATAGAAAGGAGAGTCAAGTCACTGTGAATGACCTGAGACGTACCTCCCTCGACTACATGAAAAGAGACATAGAGGAGCTCTCTGATCATGTAGTCCAGGCCGGTATGACCCTGACCTTGAGCAGCATCTTACCCTCACCTAGAATGATGCCACAGTATAAAGACAAAATGATTGATTTTAACAATTGGCTAAAATTTTGGTGTCATTCAAAGGGGATCCAGTGTCTGTCAGCCTGGGATGACATGCTCGACAAGCCACGTTGCTTCGCTAGGGATGGCTTGCACCTGTCACCCCTGGGCTTTCGGATATTGGCAAAAGCTCTTGCCACCCCCATAGTGCCTTTTTTAGGCAAGGCTCAAAAGTCAAACCCACCTCCATAGACAGCACAAGGAGCAAGAAACTAAGGGTAATGCTGCTAAACGCCAGAAGTCTTAACCTCAAGATGCATGCACTCGAAGCTCTCCTCAGTATGGAGAACATTGATATCTGTGCAGTGACAGAAACCTGGTTCAAGTCTCCAGAGAGCACCTCAGCACTACCAGGTTATACCTCATATCATGCTTTTCGGCCCCAAAACCCGGACCAAACCACAAAAGGAGGGGGAGTTTCCATATTTATCAAGGATATCCACACCTCCAGGTTAGTGGCATTGCACGAAGTATCGGAGACCATCCATGTGCAACTGACAGTGGGCAAGACTGCTTTTCAGTTTATAGCATCCTACAGACCACCCTCTCAAAGTCAGGAATCCCACTCGGCTTTCCTGAAAACATTGGAGAACATGAAGATCTCTCCGAACACCATTATATTGGGCAACTTCAACTGCCCAAACATAGACTGGGAGCATTACTCAAGCCTCAGCACCTTAGCCCAAAGGTTCCTGGAATTTATAAACTCAAATGCTATGGAACAACTAGTCACCACTCCCACAAGAGGGGAAAACATACTAGACCTGATCATTACCAACATGGGGACTCTATGCTCCATACCAGAAGTATATTCCTCATTGGTAAGATCAGACCATAAATTAATTTCACTGGATATCCACATCCCGACCCCACCCCCATCCCAGAAAACCACCATGAAAAACTTCTCAAAAGCGAACTTCACACTTCTCAAAACCAAAGTGGAATCCTTCAAGGCCCCAGGGCCAGTGGAAACTACGGCCCAAACTGCCAGAATCCTATATAAACGCATTCTACGGACATCTCCAGGAATGCATGGATCATGCTATCCCAAACAAAATCAAGACCCAATCATCCAAAGGCAGGCGTCCAGTCTGGTGGACCCCAGCCATAAATAAACTGTACAACAGAAGGAGGAAGCTACTACATAATAGAGCAAAATCCCTAAAAGGGAAAGCATCTCTGATCAGTACTAGCAAAAAATTACGATCCCTCATAAAATTCTCCAAGGCCAGCTTTGAGAGAAAAATTGCACAGGACACTAAAGACAATCATAAGGCTTTTTTCAGTTATGTTAGGAACCTGGGATGCAACTCCCAGACTTGTTCTGAGTTGTTTCTAAATGACAAAAAATACACTGAACCCACAGACATCGCCAATATCCTGGCAGACAGGTGCAGTGCAAACTTCTCCACCCCCTCCACCCCAAAAGAGCTAGTATCTATCCCGGCAAACTGCAGCCTCCCAAACATCTCTGATGCTCTAGTGAAGGCCGCCCTCTCCAAAGCAAAAAACACTGCTTCCATGGGACCAGATGGCATCCCAGGTTGCGTCCTACATGGACTCCAAGAAGAACTAATCCCTCAAGTAAAACTGCTGTACAATCTCAGCCTCACTACAGGATATGTGCCCAAAGAATGGCATACAGCAACAGTGGTCCCACTCCACAAAGGTGGCGCCTCTGCAGACCCTAGAAACTATCGCCCCATAAGCCTGACTAGCCTAGTCTGCAAGGCTATGGAGAGGATCATCATGGAACTCATAAACAAAGACATTGGGGACCTACAGACACTAGATCCTACCCAATTTGGCTTCATCAAGGGCAGATCCTGCCTTTTGAACCTGGTCGACTTCTTCAAAACAGTCACCAAGGCCATAGATGAAGGGAAGGTAGTCCACACAGCCTATCTGGACCTCACAAAGGCATTTGACACAATACCCCACTCAGGCATCATAGATAAGCTATCCAGCCTAAATATACACCCCTATATCACAAGATGGGTCGCAAACTGGCTCAAAGACAGAACCCAAAGAGTCAGAGTTGCTGGAGCCATGTCAGACTTGAAACCGGTCACAAGTGGCATCCCACAAGGTTCTGTCCTGGGACCTCTCTTGTTCAGTATTTACTTTTCTGAGGTACAGGCCAACGTGGGATGACTAAGGCTCACCAAGTTCGCAGATGACTGCAAACTGGGCGCCATAATCGGCTCTCCAGCTGACACAAACATCCTTCAAAAAGGTCTTGCAGAGATGGATAACTGGTGCCAGAGCCATGGTCTAAAGCTAAATGCCAAAAAGTGTATAGTCATACCCTTTGGCAAAAACAATGTGCCCACAAATTACCACATAGGTGGTAACCCATTAAGTACAGAGAAAGTAATTAGGGATCTGGGGACCCAAGTTGATAGCAATCTCTCCTTTGACAACCACATTGCCAAAGTGGTTAGAAAGACCTTCTACATAGCCCACCTCATCATGAAAGGATTCACATCTAGATCAAGAGAGGTAATCGTGCCCCTTTATTCATCCCTCATCAGGCCCATCATAGAATACAATGCCCCCTTTGGGATGTACCTTACCCGACACCTGCAGCAATCAGAAAGACCCCAAAAGTACCTTACCAGGAGGATCAAGGGACTCAAACAGATGCAATATGCTGCTCATTTAAAAAAACTCCAGCTCTACTGAGTTGCATATCGCCTACTTCGAGGCGATCTATGCCTGACATGTAAAGCTATGTCCAACCCAGAATTAATGGACATGATCCACCTCAGTAAATCTAAATCCCTTAGAGCCACACACTCGAGGGACTTGAACCTCAGCATAGCAATAAATAGAACATGCTGGAGGGACAGATTCATAACCCAGAGGCTCCCTTCGCTCTGGAATAGAATTCCAATTCATGTTAGGCAGAGCACCTCACTGACTCTCTTCAAGAAGAATATTGATGAGTGGATGGGGGATTGTAGGTTTGTCCTGGGGATTACTTCCATGTCACTATTAGACAGAGGCACAGTAAACTAAACTTTAAAAAGGGCACAGTATACTCAAATCAAGGGGTGGTGTAAGCCAAACACAATTGGGCTAGGCTTATAAATGCCCCAGGGCAGATATCCTAGTATGAACCTATGAACCTATGAACCTATGAACCTATGAACCTATGAACCTATGAATGAAGATTTTTTTCGGTTAATACTTAAATGGAAAAAGTGTCCCATCTTAAAATTGGAAATGTGTAGAGTATCAAAGCCTGGTTTTGGGCACACACATGCAGATATTTTGCAATATTTGACATACAATAGGTAGGATTTTTGCCAGGTCAAAAATTTAACACTTCACAGATAACAACATTTGATGCATCTCTAATGGTTGTTAATGCTAGGAGCATTAATAATAGCATTTTTTTATTGCAAAATTTGATATGTTCCCACAGGATTGATGATGTTGTTTGTGAAACATGGTTAAAAAACAATGGCTAGAAGCAAGTTCTCTCAGGGTATAAATATTTTTACTGTAACAAACATTCTAACAAAAATCAGGTAGAGATGTTATGATAGGGATTAAAGATAGTTATAAGACCAGTGATTATTACATGTTCAATGATAACACCATTGTGCAAGAAGGACAACCATGAAACATGTAACAATTGTTGGATTGTATAGACCACCCGCCAAGTGCTGATAACCTAGAGGAATTCATACATTTCTTGCATGAAACACAGGAGGGAAAAGTAATATTAGCTGGGGGCTTAAATTTACCAGAAACAGACTGTAATAATATTGATTCAACAACATTAGTAAGGAAATTATTTACAACATATGCTCAGGAGCAACATTTGCTGCAAAAAAAAAAAAAAAAACTATCAGAGAACAGAACATACTAGACATTGTTTGTGTTCCTAAAAAAATTACTGTTACTTCAAGTTAAGTTTTACCACTGTTGATGTGCAGTGATCATGGGGTTGGTTATAAAGGTTAGTTTATTCTTCCAAGCTAAAATCTAAACCAATGCACAGTAGATTTGTTACATAGTATATACTATATGGAAGCAAAACAGTCACTATGTAAAACTGACTGGTATGATGTGTTCAGTGGAAAGACTGCAGATGGAATGTTGAAAGTTTTTAAAGAGAAATTGTTTGAATGCAAAAAATCAAAAACATGTTTAACACCAGGATCTAGGCATACAACATCATGGGGATATATTTCCATAAGAACAAGATTAAGCTGAGAGACAGAACATATAAGAAATGGAAGAGGTCAAACTACAAATTTGAAAATTTAAATAAACAAGCTGGACAAATTAAGCATTTGTGTAAGACAAGATCAAGAAAATGTTGAAGAAAATTTATATAAAGATATTGAGCATAATAGGAAACCATTTTTATAGATACAAAAGATGTGGAAGGAGTAAAGACATACAAATTGATAAACTGTGTGTAGATTCTACAATTTATTCTCAGACACAATAGATTATAGATGTATTTACAAAATCTTATTCAAAACAGTTTGGCTCTACAAAGGGGTTGATAAGTTACCCCAGTGATATCCAGGTAATCTCAGATACTGAAATCAAATTATATTGAAAAATAACTGTGCAAACTGGATCCAAACAAAGCACAGGGAGGAGATGGAATTAGTAATAATGACCTGAGAACACTTCATCAAGAACTTACAATACCATTATATCTATTATTTACTAGGTCATATAAATATGGAGACATGCAATTATTAAACATGTCTTTAAGTGAATGGGGAGTAGGACAATTATAGACCCTTAAGTCTACTTTCTTGTTTAGGAAAAATAATGAAGAAGGAAATATTGGATAAATTATTGACAAAACTGGATAGTTTGGGACTTGAAGCCACATATCAGGATGCATATGTTGAAAATAGATCTACTAGCATCTGTAACATGATGTTCTATATCAATATAATTACGGCTATGAATGAGAAATTTTGCTGTGATGTAATTTTTATAGATTTAACTTCAGCATTTGACAAGGTCATACACAAAACACTGATCAATAAACTAGAACAACTAGGTATTGATGTACTCTTGATAAGATGGCTGCATGGCTTATAAATAGGACATGGCAAGTATCATATAGCAATTGGACAGGTGAAATTCTTGGTTGCAGTTAGGGTGTAACACCGGACTTTGTTCCAGGCCCTTACTTGTTTAGATTGTATATTTCAGACCTAATTGTTTCATCTGAGGTGTTCAGTCTTGTTAGAAAAGTATGTATTCACATATATAGTATTCATATATGTATTAGTGTTATGCTTGCTGCATGTGAGAGAAATATGTATTCACATATATAGTAAAACATGTATTCATATATGTATTAGCATTATACTTGCTGCATTAGAAGCCTAAAAGGGTTAACACATTTATTCTGCTACAGGCTTGAAAATAATTGCATGTACTTTCTGACTTTGCTTCTTGTCAGCTCAGTGAATGACGTTGTTCATACACTGAGAAACAGATGATTTTGCTAACGTTAGGAAAAGGAACAATACAGTATTCTGAAATGTTACTAGACTTAAACAAATAACCTTGTTCATACTGCAGCTGTAGATAAGATTATAGGCTGAAATCAGAATATGCTTTATGCTCAAAGCAGGAAAGAATCATTAATTGCAACACTGAAATATGAGTGAATTGTTACAGACCGGCAGTTAGCGAGGCCACGTTGATATCTTAGGAAATTTTCACATGGGAAGTTTATACTTGCTATATCAGCAGAAAAACTTAGTAAATACCTGTCTTAGAACAATGCTAAGAGTTGTATTTTATTATGTCAGCTTAGAGGGCAATGGCTTACAAAACAGTATAATAATGAAGTATTTCCTGTACAATGTCAGACAAACTTCTGAACTGCATTTTTGTTTCCTTGTACAAGAATAAAGGAACCTTAACTGAACCTTGGCTGCATTCATCTTTGATTTTTCCCTTGACAAGTTGGTCCTTCGGACCGGAAGCCTCTTGGTTGACCTGGATTAGACAGGCCTGGTGGCTGAAATCCGTATGGAAGAAGTTACCGAAATGGTTCTTCTTATTTGAAAAGACCTCAAACTGAATTGTCGTATAAAAAGAGGCCGGCCACTTTCTGATCTGTGGTTGATGAGCAGGTTTTAATCGGACCAGGGTGATCAATTGCTGAGGCTCAGGTAAGGGGATTCTACTTTTTTCTGTTTTAGATCAGGGACTTGATTGTATTTGTTCAGTCAGGATTTTTTATGTAAATCCAGAGACAGAAAAATTGCTATCTTGTCATAGATCAGGGAAGCAGAATAAGTAGGCAGGTAGTCTGAAGGGACTATAAAATCTTTGTGGTACCACATTAAAAAACAGGAAGGGTTACGTAACATTCATAAGGTTAGGTCAAAATGGGTAATAAATGTACAAAACAACCCCAAAATCCGCTGTTAACCGAAGACGCAGAATACATGCGGTCACAACGTGCCAATAACGTTAAATACTACACGAAATGGGTTAATAAATATGAATTTGATGGTAAACTAGAAAAATCCTCAGAAAAAGTTGTCAGACAAATAGTAGATCCAAATTGGCACATGATCAGTGGCAACTGGAATCCCCGTGACGCTGCGCTTAAGCCCCTCCCACATAACAGCGCAGAGTTAGACAACAGAGTGAAGGGTCTAACAGACAGAATTTCTGAAAAATGGAAACCTAGGGCAGACTGGACTTGCATTAATCAATGCATCCAACAAGAAGGTGAAACTGTTGATAGGTATTATGCCAGATTAATAGAATGTTTTAATAGCCATTGTGGAATGCAAGCACCTGAGGACCAGACACAAGATTCCCCATATGAGCAGCAGTCAAAGAATTCATTTTTAAAAGGCAGTATTGCACCCATAAGTAGTTTTATTACGAAGCATATGGTAGACCATCGTACAAGCAGATTACAGTCACTGCTTGAATATGCTAGGCATGCCAAAAGGCATTTTAATAACAAAAAGAAAAAGAAAGCCCAAGTATTCGCTGTAGATGACAGAGAAGTTTATTTAGTACAGTCCGTAAAGAAGGGCAAGAAGAATGCCCAGGGAAACAAACAATCTGATCAGCGATCAGAGGACTTTGAAGGGAGAAAGAAAAGGGGTGAATGTTTTAAATGCAGTAAAAAGGGACATATGGCAAAGGATTGCAAGAAAAATAAGAAGGCAGCAATGAAGGATAAGAATGAAGAAGGTGAGGACTGACTATATGGTAGTCAAGAATCACTAGATGGGAATAACGGAGAAAGGACAAATGAGAATGTGATAGAGAGAGCAGAGAATGTCATAGGAGGAATAGAGGAAGTGCGGGAAGCTACCGATAGTAAAGAAAATGAAATATTAGACTTAGCCTTGTTGAGCTTGGAGCTCTATTTGGCAGACATGAAACCAGAAGTTACACTCCTGGTAGAGGGGAGGGAAATCAAGTTTCTGTGCAATTCAGGGGCATCATGAACCCTGGTACACCCCTCCAAACTACCAGAGAAGTCAGAGTCACATAATTACATTTTGGTGAAAGCAGCTAATGGACAGCTGTATCGGGAGCCTCTCTCCCATAATATTGCAATAACAGATCCTTTTTCAGGATTAACCCAGAAAAGCAAAATTGTTGTTTCTGCAAAATGTCCAGTGAACCTTTTGGGCAGAGATCTTATGCAACTATTTGGCATAGCAGTAGTTCCAACCATGCAGGGTATGGAAGCACAACAACAAATGAACACTTTTGCAGTGCAATCGGAGGGTAAAACATTTTATTGGTATAGCCAGGACTTGGTTACGACCATTCCTGGGGCAATAACTGAAGAGTTAGTGAATGTGGCTATCAGTAAGTTCCCCTCCCTTTGCATTGATGTTCGACACCTGTTGCACTGTAATACACCAGGACCTGACAAAGAATATGAGCAAAAATTGTTTAGAAACCGTGCAAACAGATTAGTATTGCGTAATCTGTACTGTGACATGAAAGGGAACAGTGTAGTTAGCTGTTCATTGCCCCAGGAGTTCTTTGCACTTTATAAATCAAATCAATTACCACATGTTAGTTTAACTAAAGACAAAGATGTGAAATGGGCAGACCTAGGAGAAAAAGTCACAAAATGGGAAAAGCAGACAGAATTAGAACTGTCAGAACAAGGAGAACATAGACAGAAATTAAATTGGAGCACACAGACACACCCAGCTGTACACTTGCAGTCAAGTGAGGGCAGCTGAGAAACACTCTTACTAGAAGAGGAAGAAAAAGCTTTATTAGACATACCAGAGACCCTCTGGTCAATAGGGAAATCAGATGTAGGACTTATTCGTACAGCAGGACCAGTTACCATCATGCCAAAATCAGCCTTTAGACCACAGAAAAGGCAGCACCCCTTAAGAAAAGATGCAGAAGCAGGTATTAAACATATCATAGCAGCTTTACTTAAGGAAGGATTACTGGTGGAATCTCCCGATTCCCCATGTAACACACCCTTATTTCCAGTTAAGAAAGCAAATGGAGAATAGCGTATGGTCCAGGATTTGCAAGCTGTAAATGATGCAGTAATATCAAGGGCACCTACAGTGCCAGATCCACATACCCTATTAAATGATTTGAAGCCTCAACACAAATATTTTCCTGTGGTACATATTAGCAATGCATTCTTTGCAATACCAATACATCCTGACAGCCAGTATTGGTTTGCATTTACATTTCAGGGGAAGCGGTATACATATACGCGACTACCACAGGGATATTGTGAAAGTCCAATGATATTCTCACAAGAGATGGCAAGTAACTTGGCGGGGTTTACCCCACCGAAAGGTGGTCAGATTTTACTTTATGTTGATGATATCCTGCTGGCAGCCCCTACCCAGCAAGATTGTAAGGAAGACACTATAACATTATTGAAATTCTTAGCCGTTGAAGGACACAAAGTAAGCAAAAACAAATTGCAGCTTTGGAGAAAACAAGTTAAATACCTTGGATATGTAATATCCAAAAACGGTAGGATATTAGATGAAGACAGGAAAATAGCAATCTTACAAGCACCAAAACCCACAACCAAGAAGGAAATGATGTCCTTTCTTGGTACGACTAATTTTTGTCAGAGCTGGATCCCAAGTTATGCTTTGGAATCTGCACTGTTGAACAACCTGATCTTTCAGAAGCCTATGGCAGCACAAGATTTGATATAATGGACACCAGAAGCAGAATTAGTTTTCTGTAAACTGAAACAATTGATCATTAGTCTTAGGATTACCAAACTATCATAAACGTTTTTTTCCAAACTGTAGATTGTAAGCAAGGTTATATGACGTCAGTGTTGACATAACAGCATGGGGACAAGCAATGCCCCATTGCTTACTAATCATAGCAACTGGACCCAGTGGCGCGGTCTTTGCCCCACTGTGTACAAGCAGTAATTGCTGCCGCAATGGCAGTGCAGGCTTTGGCCTCAGTAGTATTATCTACTGGTAAACTGATTAATCATGCACAGTTTATTTTAGATTTGTTAAAATCAATTCAGTTACCTCAAAAAGTAGCTATTTGTAAAAGCATAGCTCATACCAAGCAACAAGATAGGATTTCAAAAGGTAATGCTAGAGCTGACACAGCTGCAAAGCAAGCAGCCTCAGAAGCATTTCTTTTGAATGAGGAATTACAACCTTCTGAGATTTTAGACTTAGAAATGTTAAAAACAATGCAGACACTTACTACAAGAGCTGAGAAACAAAAATGGGAAAGGCAAGGAGCACTCCTCAAGGAAGGACTGTACATCTCCAAAGAGGGAAAACCAATATTGCCATCTAATTTATTTAAATATGCAGCTTTGTTGAGCCATGGGCAATGCCATGTCTCAACAGGGGGGATGGTACAGTTAGTCAACCAGGTATTCACTATATACGGATTTAAAAATTATACTAAAACATCTTTTTGCAGTTTTCTGTTTCAGGTAAAGAGTCGAATCAACCGTTGGAAGCGACAGTAGTCCCAGAAAACTGAATCTGGGTAAAGACTACAAAACGTAAACATTGGAGTTCGCCAAAGTGGGAGGGACCATACCAGGTCCTCTTGTCGACACCCACAGCAGTCAAGATTAATGAAAAATCTTCTTGGATCCATTTGATACACTGTAAACTTTGCAAAAACTTTGAGCTAGATAAAAATCTTGCTGTTCCACAAAAAGACTAAACATGACAAAATTTAGAGCAAACAGGAATGCAGAACAACCCCAGAAGTATTGCATGGTTATCCTGTTGATTGTACTGATGACAATAATCTTTTTGATGTGGCCTATCCTTTTTTCGGCCACATCAGCTGAACTGAATAAACGTGATGAGTCACCCATAGACTGGCACCCGACTTTATCAGGCGATTATACATGTGTATGCTGAGACTTTTAATGTTTCAAATTGCTGGATTCGTACAGCCATACCAACAGCATACAGGGAGTTATTAATGACTGCAGTCCCCCTAGGGGTCAATGAGACCTGGAAAAATTTGGTTTATGAGACTGTAGCTATCAAAGCACATGATAAGGTAGCACTGTATTTGCCTGTGACACAAAAGGGAATTGTATGTTTTTATAAGAATGACACAATTCAAGTGGGTTGGAGCAGGTGCAATGTGACTGAACATTACAAATGTTATACCAAAGCAAACAGAATGGATACAGTTTGTAATTCGAATTATGACTCATTTCTTGAGTCCATGCACAAGACTATTGATGAAGTGCAATGTAATCCTATTCTTTTTAAGCAATTGTCTGTAATAGATAGGAAAATGTTTCATGCAGGGCAGCCATTTCGTAGTAAAGTAACTACTAAGGTAGAGGATTGTTATTTTGTGTGTGGTAAGAAAGCATATAAATGGTTACCTGAGAATTGGTCCGGTAGTTGTTTTTTGGGGTACCTGGTTCCGGCCATACGACACACTGCAGTTTTGCCTCAGGGAAATATTCAAAATATCCAAGATGTAGCCAAGAAAACTGTCAGAAAGCCTGAGAATCCAGTGGGACGGATCGAGGCAGGCAGGAAAGACCATCATACCGTGGATACCAAGCTGACACACATGGACTTGAATGATGCTGTCATATCGTGGGCAGGCATATTACCAGCATATGGAGCGGCAAAATCGATTTGGGAACTGCGAAAACTGTCTAAACTTCTCGAAGTAATGAGTAATGCAACTTTTTCTGCTCTTGAATTGATAACTGATGAACTGAATGCTATGAGAACTGTAGTGCTCCAGAACCGTATGGCTCTCGACTTCACCCTAGGGTGAGAGGTGGTACGTGCGCCTTAATCAAAGAAGAGTGTTGTGCGTATATACCTGATTATCAACATGAGATAAACGACCACCTTGAGGTGATACAGCAAGCGTCGGCCATGACCAAACCAGGCCCCAACCCACTGACGGACTTTTTCCAGAATCTGTTTGGGGGGTGGGGTACCTTCATAATGAACACATGAAACTGATTAAAGAATTGATAGACATGTCAGTATCTGAAACCTTGTATCAAAACACTGAAGTTGATAAATTGCTGGAAAATGAAATGCTTTCAGAAGTTTAAACTAAATGACTCATTTGAACAGAATGAAAAGTGTTAATAGGGGGGAAATGTTAGAAAAATATGTATTCAGATATATAGTATTCATATATGTATTAGTGTTATGCTTGCTGCATTAGAAGTCTAAAAGGGTTAACACAATTATTCTGTTACAGGCTTGAAAATAATTGCATGTACTTTCTGACTTTGCTTCTGGTCAGCTCAGTGAATGACCTTGTTCATACACTGAGAAACAGATGATTTTGCTAGCATTAGGAGAATAGAACAATACAGCATTCTGAAATGTTATTAGACTTAGGCAAATAACCTTGTTCGTGTTGAGTGAACACTGCAGCTGTAGAGGAACTAGATAAGACTCTAGGCTGTAATCAGTATATGCTTTGTGCTCAAAGTAGGAAAGAATTACGAATTGTAACACCAAATCGTTACAGACCGGTGGTCAGCAAGGCCACATTGTTTTTGAGAAAACTTTCTCATGGGAACATTTATAATTGTTATATCAGCAGAAAAACTTAGTAAACATCTGTTTTAGAACAATGCTTAGAGTTATATTTGACTACATCAGCTTAGAGGGCAATGGCTTACAGAACAGTATAATAATGAAGTATTTCCTGTATAATGTCAGACAAATTTCTGAACTGCATTTTTGTCTCCTTGTAGAAGAATAAAGGAACCTTAACTGAACCTTGGCTGCATTGATCTTTGATTTTTCTTTTGACAAGTCTATACGCAGATAACCTGAAATTGGGTAAACTGATTATATGTGTTACAGATAAGACATGTCTGCAAATGAACTTGACTAAATTGACCATTTGAGAATAGGAAAATAATATTATAAATATATCAAAAACTAAGCATGGGAGATTTGGGAGACATAAATTGAAAGGTAAATATTTAATGGTGATTGAAACTGTAGATTCATTTAAGGACCTGGGTATATGGGTTGATGCAGCTTTGAGTTTTTATAATCATATCAACCAATTGGTTAATGATAGTTATAGAAATTTAGGTTTTATAAAGATTTATAAAGTCTAGGAAATCAGAAATTATGAAGTCATTGTTTGTTAGTTATATTAGACCAACACTTGAATATGGAATAACAATATCGATCAAAACCTTATAAAAAACAAGCATGAGTAAACTGGAAAGAGTACTGCAGAAATATACCAAGGGCATCTGTGGATATGAGAATTTAAGTTATTATGAAGGACTAAAATATCTGAACTTATACAGTGTCTCTTGTAGAGATTTAAGATGAGATCTTAGTCAGGTATATAGGGCATTTAGAGACAATTGCCTCTAGGAATGTTTGGGGTTATCAAAAAGTACTAGAGAATAATCAGACAGCCTATGTAGAAGATGTTATATGTATGAGAAGTGTACTAATTGGTAGTCTGAGGGAGCAGATGTTGCATGGAACACACTACCAAATTACATTAAAACAAGTACTAGTTTAAATATTATTTAGAACAGCCTGGACACTTATTATGGGAACAAGCGTTTTGGTATATTGGCAGGCTAAAAAGGCATTAATACCCATGCTTGAAATATTTGTATGCATGCATGTATGTATGTACGCATAATATGCACAGCATTTAATTTAAAAAAGTAGGGGTCATCATATATAAATATGTGTGTAAGACAGTACGTCATGTAAAGTATGTATGGCACCTGTCCCAAGATGTTTTACTCAGGTATGCAACTTAATGCATATGAAATTTATTTAGATGGAAAAATACTGAATTTTACATATAACTCCAATAACATGGCAAGTGAAAAGTCCCCCACATACAGACATGCCTTAATTACATGTCTACTCATGCTGAACTTGTGGCATTGACAATTAATGAGCAAGGTTTAGCATTTTAGCCTTCTGTTTAGTCAATGGGTTCGGTTGCCAAGTGGTATCACACAAAGTTTGTATTTTGTATGCTACACTAGCCTTATATACCAATTCATAACATTTTAAATCAAAACAACAATGATTATCAACAATAACATCATAAAGCATTTGATGATTTTAAAGTGAAGCATGTATAAGTAGGTAAAAATCACACATGGCTCAGTCTCACTGCCATATTTGACACCTCCACTGTATTTTGAAGGAATCATTAACAATTCCACTGGCAGGCCATTTTTGTGTTTTCAATTTTGCAAATGCAGCTGGCAAAGGTTAACATTGTTATGTGTTATATTTGCTTACATATTGAAATATGAATCTGACATGGCATTTATTTTAGTATCTATATCTTCTGTCCTTTCTTTTTTCTTTCACGTGTTTAATCTAGTAAAAAAATAGAATCACACAATTCACATGTACAGAACACTAATCATGAGTGATGGTAAATAGTGTTTCACATCTTATGGCAACAACGGTGAGGATTTGCCATTGACCATACTAATACAAATATCTTTGGACAGATGTAGTTATCAACACTGCACTGTAGAAATACATACTGATGGCACTATTGTGAGACAGTAACTCTTCCATATTTATTAGGCTGCTGGATATAGTGCACACCTTATGGGATGTTACACTTGTCATTACTGTGACGAAGCCAGATGCCTACATTCTCTCTCTTGTTTCATTCTGTTGTTACTGTCCTTTCAAATGTACAAAGTCCAGCACAACAGGACCCGGAAAGCAACAATCAGGTAAAATGCTGTAAATCCTTTTGGGTGGCCAATACCAACACAAACGAAGCTTAATAAAAAGCTTTTAATAGATCTCCTTTACAAAACTGATTACAAAATAAAACCAAGCACTTTCTCCCGGTCGCTACCGGGCTTTATCAAGGTAAAACAGGTTGATAACTCATTTAATTTATACTCTAGACAAAATCACATGATTCAATTAATTAATGCATATTAATGTTTTAAAGTGAAATACAAAAATATAAAGTTTTAATTAAAAACATTCTTGTATCTAAAAATTACAACAACACCGTTGTGTTAGTTTACCATGTTTCCAAAACAAGTAAACATACATCAAATAAAACCCCAGAATTTCTTGTATTTTTCTTTTTAAATCTGTCATGCTCTTAATTTTAAAGGCATACCATCAAACTCACACTGCTGCGAAACCAAAAGGAACATCATTAAATGAAATTATTTCAACTTTTACAATCTAGCTTGTCTCATTTTTAAAGCACTGTTAATATTGATGTTCTCATTCATACCGGGAAACCTACTTGCATCCAGCTTAAGTTGCCAGAATAATTCCCGGTATTCCAGTTTGGTTTCCCAGCTACCACCTCTAACTTCAGGGGTAACTTGTTCAAGGACAATAAATCTTAAACGCATGTTTTCACATGTCAACAAGTGTTTATAAAAAGCATTGCTTTCCTTGTGATTGCTGATGTCGTTCAGGTGTTCATACACCCTTCTTCTTAAAACCCGCTCTTTTTTTCCAACATAAAACCCTTTACATTCTTCACAAAACCCTAGATAGACCACACCTTTCACCCCACAATTGTAATATTTCTGGGGTCTATAGTTAAATTTCCTAGAAGGCAAATATAAGGTCCCCCCATTTAACATGGTGTAACATTGTCTACAGTTCCCACAAGGAAAAGTTCCCAGTTTCTTCTTTGTCTTGTCATATTTAATGTCTTGCTTAGCCTCAAGTAATTCCTTAAGGTTCTTATTCCTTTTTCTAATAAAATGAGGGCAAGGTGTGATGTAAGGTTTTGTGTCCTCATGTAAAGTGAGTACCGGCCAGTACCTTTGAATAACCTCTTCAAGTTCATGTGAATTAGCTGCATAGGTATAAATAAAACTATTTCTAAGGCTGGAACTATTTTTTATTGTTTTTGAATGAACCATGTTCGAAGCAGTTCCTAACAAGGGGGGGTATAATCTATCCCTCTCCATACTAACTTCATGAATCATTTTATTTATAAGGTCATTTGGATAGCCCTTTTCAAGAAAAAAGCCTTTTAAAATTTCAATCTCTTCACAAAAGGCCTCCAAATTGCTAGACATCCTTGATCCCTGTATTAACTGCCCTTTTACTATGCCTTTCTTTTGGCTGTAGGGATGGTTACTTTGAAAATGCAGAAATGAATTTGAATAAGTGGTTTTAACAGGAATCAAGGATGTCTAGTACTTTGGAGGCCTTTTGTGAAGAGATTGAAATTTTAAAAGGCTTTTTTCTTGAAAAGGGCTATCCAAATGACCTTATAAATAAAATGATTCATGAAGTTAGTATGGAGAGGGATAGATTATAACCCCCCTTGTTAGGAACTGCTTCGAACATGGTTCATTCAAAAACAATAAAAGATAGTTCCAACCTTAGAAATAGTTTTATTTATACCTATGCAGCTAATTCACATGAACTTGAAGAGGTTATTCAAAGGTATTGGCCGGTACTCACTTTACATGAGGACACAAAACCTTACATCATACCTTGCCCTCATTTTATTAGAAAAAGGAATAAGAACCTTAAGGAATTACTTGAGGCTAAGCAAGACATTAAATATGACAAGACAAAGAAGAAACTGGGAACTTTTCCTTGTGGGAACTGTAGACAATGTTACACCATGTTAAATGGGGGGACCTTATATTTGCCTTCTAGGAAATTTAACTATAGACCCCAGAAATATTACAATTGTGGGGTGAAAGGTGTGGTCTATCTAGGGTTTTGTGAAGAATGTAAAGGGTTTTATGTTGGAAAAAACGAGCGGGTTTTAAGAAGAAGGGTGTATGAACACCTGAACAACATCAGCAATCACAAGGAAAGCAATGCTTTTTATAAACACTTGTTGACATGTGAAAACATGCGTTTAAGATTTATTGTCCTTGAACAAGTTACCCCTGAAGTTAGAGGTGGTAGCTGGGAAACCAAACTGGAATACTGGTAATTATTCTGGCAACTTAAGCTGGATGCAAGTAGGTTTCCCGGTATGAATGAGAACATCAATATTAACAGTGTTTTAAAAATGAGACAAGCTAGATTGTAAAAGTTGAAATAATTTCATTTAACGATGTTCCTTTTGGTTTCGCAGCAGTGTGAGTTTGATGGTATGCCTTTAAAATTAAGAGCATGACAGATTTAAAAAGAAAAATACAAGAAATTCTGGGGTTTTATTTGGTGTATGTTTACTTGTTTTGGAAACATGGTAAACTAACACAACGATGTTGTTGTAATTTTTAGATACAAGAATGTTTTTAATTAAAACTTTATATTTTTGTATTTCACTTTAAAACATTAATATGCATTAATTAATTGAATCATGTGATTTTGTCTAGAGTATAAATTAAATTAAATGAGTTATCAACCTGTTTTACCTTGATAAAGCCCGGTAGCGACCAGGAGAAAGCGTTTGGTTTTATTTTGTAATCAGTTTTGTAAAGGAGATCTAATAAAAGCTTTTTATTAAGCTTCGTTTGTGTCGGTATTTGCCACTCAAAAGGATTTACAGCATTTTACCTGATTGTTGCTTTCCGGGTCCTGTTGTGCTGGACTTTGTTCTTTTGGCTTGGGCTACGTTTATTCTGGGATTTTATTGTCCTTTCAAATGTGTGATTTTAACTTTGTGAAGTATGAGGTCCTATTTGGCATGCTGCTTAAGTCTGTAGACTGAGTTTTGCATATTGAGAAGGGTTCAAATTCATAGATATTCCAACGTATTATTTAATGTATTTTATATTATTGTGTGTCTAGCTGTTGGTTTCATATTTTATTAACCCACCATTATACAGCTTTTGCCTTAATCATTTTTTCTACTTTCTTGGCACTGCTTCTTCCCTGTTAGAAATACTTTATCTTATACAGCAGTTCAGATGAATTATGATTACAAGCCTAGGAGTAACACCACACAAAGATGGGCAGAAATGGACCATAAACAAAATGTTTTCTATGTTTCTATCCTTATCCATCAATCTCTTTCTTTTCTCCTCCTTCTGTCTCATCACTCTTTTTCCTGAGTATTTAGCAATGCCTGGCACCAAGTAGCGATAGAAAGTGGCAGTTCATGTCTTATGGCACAAACAGGTGAGTTTTTGCCTTCAACTGCATTAGTGTGCTGTCACTTGCACTACTGTACTTAGCCTTGGTGTGCTATGGAAAGACAGGCTGATGGTACTATGAGAAGAAGTTATTATCATAGCTGGACAGGCTGCAGAGTTGAATGTGTACCATATGGTTTGTTGTCGTTATAAATACTAATAAGCATAGTACATTCCGCATATCTGAAAATATTGCAGCTATGCAGACATATTGCATAACAAGTAATACAACACTAACATAGCACACAACCTTTCTGAATTGGATTATGGATTATAATCAAAAGTGTTTGTGTGTCTATTCTTCATATTTGTGTAAAAGTTGATATTTTGCACCATAGGCTACTGTTAATTCATGTTGTAAGTTCAAAACCTCAAAACATAATTATGCATGCACTAAGACTTTACTAACAATCACACAAATGATCTTCTCAGTGGTGCACTTCAGGGAACAGTCATGAAAAAAGAAAGTAATGCAAGTGGTTTCTATTACTTTTGTATATTGTAATGAATGTTGTACTCAGGATATGTGGAGTTAACTGTGCTACTGGCTAAACACTTCATTATGCAAAGTTATGCCTGCACTCCAACATATTTAGTGTTGCAGATGATGTACAGTGGTGTGGGGCCTTTTCATACATACTTCCTCAGAGGTATTAAGCAGAACAAGGTCATACTCTTAACCTATTTGTATTTACATTGCACATTGTCCACGTATGAGGAAATATTGAAATGACACAACAAAATGATTACTAGTTGGATACAATCATACTTAACTGAACACTTAGGAATGCTTGGTTGTCAGTCCATTGTTTCACAAGTGTGACTGTCATTAAAACACCTTACTGTGAGACAGCTAGATGTCACTCACGCTACTACAATGTACATCAATGGAGATAAGTTATCTGAGCAGCATGTAATCACTTGTGATCAACACATTGCTGTTACTTCTGCTTGTCAAGGCATTTTCCTTTTCACCAAAACCTGCAATGCACACTGCACAATGCACTCTGTACTGCTCCGAACCCACAAAGCTAATAACTCTGCTGGTGAATCCCTGTTTTGCAACTTCGTTAGCAAAACCTGGAATTTGTTGCCAAACTATATAACCCTACAATCCTCCAAAAGTCTCTTCAAAAAAAGCCTTAAACAGTATCTCAAAGTGAATTGGCTATGCCCATGTACCAACCCTGATTAAGTTATAAACTGAAAGCATATTCTGTAATTATCATAACTTGTAACTACGTCACCAAGCTCTGCTTCCAATCTGATGTCTCTTACTTTTAATTGTGTCTGTCCATGAGAATTGTGAGTCCCTACTAGGGAGCACTACTAACCCACTGTATATAATCACTTTGTTTTTTATAATTGTTTGCTAACTTCTGTGTAATCTATGTAAGTTTGTCTATGTGGAGCTTTTCTCCCTGAGCCTCTGTTGAAAATGGACATGTATCCAGTCGGACTATCTCAGTAAACAAATGTAAAATAAATAAATACATAATAAAATAATACGCTGATACTACAATACTTACAAATGTGCATTATCCCACATTTAAGGTCAGACTTCTGCAGTGGCACATGTGGTTGGTACAGTGTACTCTATACTGGGTAATTAGATAGGTAGGTGTTTGAATAAAGCAGTGACTGACTATCATAAGTGTGTATTCATCTGTAGTAATAGGTAAGACTGGTTTCATGCACACATTTAATGTATACAGTTAACACTCAGGAGAAACATTTGAAGTGGGATAGAGCTCCTCAATCAATTTCTTCCACTTTTACCACAAGCATCTTCTCTGCACCATATTGATGACTTCATCCTTTCAGAAGTGCATACTCTCACTGTTGTTGTCATACTTCCTGTAACACTAGTGGTTAATATTGTGTACTCTATATTGTGTAACTTGATAGGTAGGCAGTTTGAATACAATATTGTCTAAGTACTATGAGTGTGTGTGCCTATACTGTCAGTTAGAATTGGTTCCATCAAAAGATTTGTTGTGTACACTTACACTTGTAAGTCATATTTACACTGGAAGATGACTTCTTCATCAGTCTGTTACATTTGTAGCCAAAATACATTCTGTGCAACACACTGATGATGTCATCCTTTCAAATGTGCACTATCTCAATGTTATGAACAGACTTCTGCTGTAGCACTTTCAGCTGATACTGTGTTCTGTAGACTGTGTAACTGGATAGGTAGGTGGTTTGAATACATCTGTGAGTGACTACTATGAGTGTGTGCATCTCAATGTCTTGTGCTAGGTTGAAATGACTTTGGCGACAGATTTTTTTGCACCTTTACAGTGATAGTGGGCAGTCCCTTCACTTTTGGACCCTTTTAGCATACACATCACCCTAAAAAAACATGTCATCCTTTCAAATGTGCACTTCTAAACTTGTAAATCAATGTCTCATGCAGTGCTTGCAATGCCCTCCACCTTGTGATCTTAGGTAGTCAGTTCGATCCCAGACATTGCTCCAAAAACTCAGTTGGGTCAGTGTGTGTGTGTGTGTGTGTGTGTGTGTGTGTGTGTGTGTGTGTGTGTGTGTGTGTGTGTGTGTGTGTGTGTGTGTGTATGCACATGTAGGTAAGAAGGGTGTCACCCACATATCTAATGTGTACGTGTGTAGCTAGAGATGGCTCCTTCACTACCTTCCATTCATTTTAACACAGACAACTCCTTTGTTAAACACTAATGAGGCCATTTATTGAAATGTGCTTTATGTCAACATAGTAATAAGCCTTCTCCTAAGGCATGCAGAAATGATACAATTTTTTGTAGCTTGTTGCCTTAGTAAGACATGAGTTTGAATGCGGAATTGTCTGCATTTAGTGTGGTTGTGCTTAAGCAGTTACAGAAAGGACTGGATTATGCAGCACATCTGGTTGGGTACATCTACTGTCATGCAATATTTTCTGACACAGAAACAGATCATACCACTCTTTCAATCAATTTAAGGGTCACATATGTCTTGCAGCAATGTTGTTGTTGGTCTTTCGGCTTTTTCCCGGTAAGGGGTCACCACAGCGGAACTCTGGTCTGCTAATGATTGGCAGTAGATTTTTTTTTTTTACAAAACCACGTGGTGCCAGCTCGACACCCAACCTTCAACGAAGGCATGCCCATTTACACATGCATGTCTTTCGAATGCTATCCAACCATGGGGAGGACATGCAGACTACACACAGAAGGCACTCCCAAGCCAAGCTAAGAATCAAATGGGAGAACCTCTTGCTGTGAGGTAACAACGCTACCGCAGTACCACTGCAGCTTGTATATATGTCTTGCAGCAATAATATGATATAATGCCTCCTCATGTTTGTAGTAAGACTTCTCCTGTGGTGCATGTAATTGAGACAATATGCTGAACATTGTGTGGCTCAATATATAGGTGTTCAAAACCAGCAGTGACTGAATAGTTTGAGTCAGTATACTGCTATGCATGAATTACATCAGCTGCAGTTTTAATGTCTCTAATTACATTGAGAGTGGGCTCCTCCTTTACTTTTAGATCAAACAACTACTTTGCACCACAGTGATGATGTCATGCCTTAATTATATTCTGTCTCCCAGACTTCACCTGAGGCATATGCACTTAATACACAATTCTCTGTCTTTTGTGGACTTACATAGCCAGCTGTTCAACTCCAGCAAAGAACAGCATAATGTAAGTGTACAGATGTGACACATACAAAGTTGCATCAATTTATTTCTAACAAAGCCCTTTCAACACACTGGAAATGTCAAGTCAGTCAAATATGTAATAAAAGTCTAAACTGGGAGTAAACAAACATGGCTCTCTTGATAAAAGATGAAACTTTTATTCAGATACAAACTAGTGAGCGCTTTAATGCCTCCTGGCACTTCTTCAGACTGAAGAAGTGCCAGGAGGCATGAAAGCACTCACTAGTTTGTATCTGAATAAAAGTTTTATCTTTAATTGTCTGAAGAAGTGTCAGGAGGCACGAAAGCACTTTTAAGTTTGGACTTTTATTATAGCATTTTGCTTTTTCTGGGAGTGCTTCATCCCCAGCTGCTTTTGGATTTGTGTTTTGTACTTTCAGTCAAATATGTGTTCTGTGTTGCTTACTGTGAGTGTTCTCCTGTGGTGCATGCCCTTAATAACAACATTCATAGACACACAACCCATTTGTCAGGGAACTGACTACACGAGTTTTACCTTGATTTATGGGCATGCTTGCATTTGTCACATGACCATAATCATTGCTTTGTATATATGTATATCACATCTGCCATACTTATGCATCTGTTAGTATATATATCAGATCATTATTCAGTTTATATCCTGGACAACGTGACAAATCCTGTATTTTGCTACATGCATACAGATACACAGCATTGATGAAGAGTCACAAACTTTCTACCATTCTTAAAATGCAGGTTGTTGTTGCAAATGCTTTTTTCATTAATTAATACTGTTATTGGAAGGAATGCACAGGTGTATGTGACTCTTTTTAGGATTTCCACATTGTCACAGGTGTGTAATTGCCATTACAACTTCATTATTGTTTTCTTCATAAACCTAAGGCAGTGAAATCAGTTGTGTGGCTGCAGTTTATTACTTTAGATCTGCCCCACAGTATACATTACAATGGCAGACAACTGCATTCACCTGCAACATGGGTGGAGCTAGGCTTTCTCAATATAATCATGTGACTAAACACAATTTACTGAGTATGCTTCAAAGTATTGTATAAAATTATACAGTATAAAAAGTATAGTGGAAAATGTGCAGTTAGGGTTCAAAATCTATAAACTATTCTATAATTTACATTAATATAGAACACATGCTTTGCTAACACATTTTACTTTACAATAGCCTTTCTATGGTTACAAGAGTCAACAAATGACAATAAAAGTCCCCTTTTGAAGTCCACATTAAAACAACTTCAGAGTTCATTTAAATTGTTAGATAGGTGGGGAATACAGCATAATGTTGGTTACAACATTCAACTTTTATGGATATACATCTGATGTGCAATAACTGGATTATGTTCAGTATCCCCTAATGTATTTATTGTCCTAGGTAACATTTATCACAATTCTGCCCTTTAAATCAGTTTTACATGTATCGGATTTACTCCCTTCTGTTACACTGAAGTTGTGTCCCTCTCACATCCATTGTCAATATTTGTTTGTATTACGAACATGAGTCTCTAAGTAGACAGGATTAACTGTACAGATATGCATGAATTTACTCACTGTTGTGTTGAAAAGCTAATCTACTTATATCTCACTACACTTTCCTCTTTAAGCTTCCCCTGCCTCTTAATTATGTAATTTAAGGCCCTTGCCTTTTATTATGCTGTCTGCATCTGCATGTATATACAAGATTTTGTTTATATGTTGTGTACTCGAGCATCCGTGTACCTGTTAGTGGCCACTAGCTTGTGTTCTGGCCAGAAACAGATGCCGCTGAAGATGTAGGTTTGTTTATCACCTTGCATATTCAATGATCGCAGTTGCTCATCACATTAATACAAATAAAGAGTCTAGGCTTAGCGTGATGTGCAAGTTGGGGAAAATTAAATTTCCAAATGAACAAACAGTGAAAGATATTTTATCTCACATGAGACAGAAAACATATTTAATAACAAGGGTGCAATTAATTCATTTTTAATGGCTTCTTTTTTGTATTTATGTTTTGTTGCATTTTGTTTCTTCAGTAACTTTTGTTTTGTTCATTGGGTCATAATTTTACAAATTATAATAAAACATTTTAGTTGCCATGCATTTATTTTTCATATCTGTCTTTCTGCCTCATTTTTCCTATTCATATTTCAAATCAACTTTTCAACTTCTTGTTTCCTGAGACAATTGATAATGCAATAAGCTGAAAATTGCACATTAAGAATAGCTTAGACCACAAAAGAAAAGGGCTATCTGCAGTCCATGATATGCTCACCTGTCAATTAATACTTACTGGCCTATTTCTTGAAACATTACCTGAACCCCTGTGAAATAAATGCCTGTTATTTCACTATGTTCTACAGAACAGGATATAAAATGCAAAACAACATTTAAAATGTTCAAATATTTAAAATAACTGAAAAAACACAAAGAAGAAGCCAAGACAACCCCATCCATTTACAAATCCCTGTCACATTGGGCTGTACCTGGCTAGGTTACGTCTCTCACAATCAGTTCAAAGGCCACTATAGCACCACATAATGTCATACAACAGCAAAATACAGGTGTCATCGAGCTGTGCTGAAACAGAAGATAAGAATCAAGACAGGTATACGAGTCATAGTGTACTCTGACACAGAGAAAGTTATACCAACATGTATCCTGAAGAAGAGAAATGTAGCATTTTTATACAATGTTTCATGCATATTAACTTGCTATTAATGAGGCTAACTGTCATAGAGAAAGCAACAACAATAGAGCTGCATCAGAACTCTACAGACAGCTTTGAAAGCTGTTATATACTTTGTGCTACCACAAAAGGCACAAACCTGTGCAGAACAAAGTGTCATGCAACTTTTAATCTGTTGGTTGATATAAGATGGGCTTGTCTTCTGGCTACCATTTGTGTGCCAGCACAAAGTTTCGGACAGCTTTTAAAACTGTTAGATACTTTACACTTCTACCTTTTTAGACTTGCAGTGTATCGGAGCAGTCAAACCCCCCACATATTGCAAAGAATTATGAATGAATATGCAAATATCACAATTTGTTAACAAAATTCTCAAAACTGATTCAAGACTGAAGCCAGAGAGGAAAATTTCTTGAAACCATTTCTTGAACACACTAGCAACTTGCTTATGATTGGCTATGCAGATGTAATTTTCTTATAATACATATTTGGGGAATAAATGTCAAGAAATTAATCTCAGGAGCATTCTTGCAACATTAGACTGATTAATGAAACATATTCAGGTTGTATAAGGAACACTTAAAGTGTTTCCATTCAGGAAGGAATGAAAACAGAGATCATATTAATAGAAAACAGCACTGTGAAATAACAGATTGCAGTAAATCATGTATGTTACTCAACACTGGCAAGCAACTTAATTTTTAAACAAAAATGCTGTGGTGCATTGAGCACAGTGATTAAGCTCTGTTATCCAAAAAAGACAAATCAGTTAAAAGATTCTATAGTGTGAGACCCCATCTTAACAAATGTTTGCTAAGATCAGGTCTTATGCTCGACAGTCAAATCTGCCAGTACTGATGAGCGAAGACAGCAGCAGAATAAAAATCACATTTCTTTCTGCGTGCTGTCTGCACCGGTAATGTGTCCCTGACTTCCTGTTATTCTAGCCACTTTCTAAGGGGTGAATTCAATAAAGCCTACACATGTATTTTTCATGTGTACATCGCACCGTGATATGTATACGAGTGCAAACATTTTTAGATTCAGTAAAAGTTGCTTAGTGGCTCACAAACAGGGAAACGTCTATGCAATGCAAATTTCTGCTTAAGCAGGTGAATCTTATGCAAATGAGATAGGTGGACAGATCCAACAAGGTGAAAGACATCCTTGTAGAATCCATGTCCGTGTTCACAATGGATGCAGAAGTTTTTCATGTACAAGAGTCTACACGGACAGAAGGGGATGTAAAAAAAATTGTAAAATCACATTTATAATGTATATTACACAAATGTACTGTAGAACCTTGTATTGGGTCCATACAACAGTGCATTCATGCTGTTACCCAGCTTACATGGCTATGAACCATGTAGTTTCCAGGATGTCAGAATGAATGCATGTGCAAATGAGGAACATTTGCTGAATCGCTAAAAGAAGCAACCATGTCTGCATATCCACTTTGTATAGGCTCCTACATGGTGTTGATATTCCCACTGAATGTGGAGGACATCAGGGGGAGGCGTCCTGTCACTTTTAGGATTCTTTAGCTCTCAATGCATGTGTTTGTGTGGCACGCCATATAGCTTAGCAAGATTGTGTGAACAGACCACCCAAGTCACAGTGATGATATATGCAGCTATCAATCAAAACCAGATATATTCAATTATTAATATATACTTTTGTATAAGCAATGTGTCACACACTAAAGTAGGGCCTATAAATCATGTCAATTATACCCTAGGCAGGTGAACCGTATCATAATTAGCCAATGCCTCAATCATGGTACACCTACAGCAGAACTGTGTAAAGTATGCATACACCCTACATTCTGAATTTCCCTCAGTACTCTGAACCTCTGGAGTAGAGACTTGGAAATTTTAACTGAGATAATGCAAAGGGCTGCTGCAGCTATTCCACATCTGCATATGCTAGATGCTGAAGTCACTGCTGCTGCTGACAATAGGCCTAGAAGGAGAAGGAGAAGAGTGTTCAGACCCAGAGTAACCTTCCATGAGCTACATGAGCTGGAGATTGTAGAGTGCTACAGGGTGGACAGGGACATACTACAAGAACTCGAGCTCTGCCACTCTCAACTCAGAGACAGAGCTAACAGAGTGGAACCCATCCCAGTGCAAAGCAAGGTATGTGTAACCCTTAGGATTCTAGCTGCAGGTACTTTTCAAACAACTACTGGAGACATGATGGAGGTCTCAAAGGCATCTGCATCCAGGATACTCCACCAATTTCTGGAAACTATGCTCCCACATGCCAGTGAGCACATATCTTTCCTCCTTGACCCAGAGGTGAGAGCCAGCAATATGCAACACTTCTACCATGTAGCACACCTCCCTGAAGTACTGGGTGCCATAGATTGTACATGTGTACACATCAAGGCACCACCTGGTGAGCAGGATAGAATCTATGTTAACCACAAGGGTTACCACTCCATCACTTGCCAAGTCATGTGCAATGCCGATGGGATTATTGTGAATGTGTGCGCTGGTAACCCTGGCAGTTTTCACAACTCCTATATATCTGGCATACTTCACAGCTGTTCCAAATGTTTGCTGGGGGGGGCATTCTACAGAGACATTTACTGGGGGATGCTGGCTATGCCCTGGAATCATGGATGATGACACCTATCAGAAATGCACACAGACCCAAGGAAGAACACTATAATGAGGCACACACATAAACTAGGAACATAGAGCATGTGTTTGGGCTTCTGAAGTTATGGTTCCAGTGCCTCAATATGCCTGGTGGAGCCCTGCAATATACTCCAGCCGCATGTGCACAGATATTCACAGTATGGGCTATACTACACAATCTGATTTTGTGGAAACAGCTGCAATAGGATTAGCAAAGGGCAGTGATACACAGCCCCCCTCCAGTGCCTAGGTCACCACAACCAGTCACAGGAGGACTCAGAGGAGGAACTCCCTGCTGATGTCCCTGTAGGCAGATGTAGGCATGCTCAGTATGTCCTGGCATTGGCTAAGATACAATGCATAGCACAGTCACTGACATCCTAGGAACTTAGAGACTAACAGCTTACTCCTTCTCACATTCAGATATGAAAATTGATGCCAGCCAGATCACACATCCTGTACCTATCCATGTATTGGCTGTGTACTGCTTGGATCAGAAAGAGTGAGCCCTCAACTACAGTTATGACAACTGCTGCACTTGCAAGGTAAGTCTATAACCTACACAGTAGTATAGTGGATTGTTATTTTATGTCATTGTAGTTATGGACTAGGTACATTATGCACACAATTATATTGGGCTATTTGGACAGAAATTACATCCGCATGGCACTACAGACACTCATTCGACTAACAAGTCACCGGTTGTATTTGGTCAGCTTCATGCATGAAATATTCATGCAGTCCTACTGCAAAAGATTACTGATACATCATTCAAGGAACATGTTAGAAATTGAGGTTAAGTGATAGTCAGACTACTGTGTGTCATAGCAGAACATGGGCTTTTGTTCCCCCACCCCTCAAAACTGTAGTGTCCCCTTATAACTGCCATAACACTAAATCATGTATGCTGCATGAACATTTCACACAGTGAGTATTCCACACAGCATCAGGGCAGTAATGTACAGTTTGAATGTTCATTTTATGTTTAGTTAACTGAGAATAGCAAAGTACACATTTATGCAGGTGATGGTATGAAGTATGAGCCCCTGCCTGTCAAGCAGCTTCTGTGGCTCGAAGGACTAAAGGAGGTAACATGATAGAATCCAGGGTTGTAATCCTGAGATATCAAGATATGTTGCATGTGAAGTAGTAATAAGTATTGTTTTACAGATTGTGACTCTGTGTGTGCTATACTAGTAATACCCTATTTCACATATTAATTACACATTTGCATCTACTTCACATATCAAAGACATATTTAGAAAGTCCTAGGTAATATTGTATAAGTTATTATCAGAATTGTAAAGGTTGGGACTTGAAAACATACATAAGCATGCATATGTTTAAAATAATTCTAGTATCATTTTAACATTATGTACTCTAACAATATAATAACAGTTAGGACTGAAAAACTGTGCTGTGATGTAACTTAGATTTAAGAGGGCCATACACAAAACAATGAGCAATAAATAAGAACAACTAGGTATCAAGGCACTCTTGATAAGACAGATAGCTGCATGGCTTACATATAGACCATGGCAAGTATCATACAGCAATTGGACAAGTAAAATAGTTTGTACTCAAGATGTCCCACAGGGCTCTGTTCCAGGCCCAAACTTGTTTAGATTTGTCTTTAGGCCTACCATTTTTCATCTGAGTTGTTCTAAAGTCTGTGTGCAGATGACTTGAAGATGGGGCTTGTCTGCAAAATAACTTGACTAAATTGACCGGTTGGGCACAGGAGCATAATACGCTGAGGAATACATGAAATATTAAGCATATGGGATTTGGAAGACATAAATAGAAAGGTGAATACTAAATACATCACACAGTCTGAGTTCCATTATGGACCTGAGTATATAGGCAGATCCAGCTTTGAGTTTTACTAATCATATCATAATCCCAGCCTGGAGTACATCTAGGTATAGACTGGAGTCAGTTTATGGAACATTAAGTCACTTATGTAAGCAATGCGCCTCCCATTTGCACGCTGCTTAGCAATCTGCAAACAATCAAAAAAATGCCACTGCACATGCCTATACATTTAGTTAAACAGAGCACGCATCTGTTGCTCCTCATACAAGTTTGCTTAAAATTTATATATATATATATATATATGTGTGTGTGTGTGTGTGTGTGTATATTATACATATATATATATATATATGTGTGTGTGTGTGTGTGTGTGTGTGTAGGTCTGTATTGCTCTACATACCCAGATCATGGGGAGTAAAGCTGCACAACAACACTTATAATGTTAGACAAAAGACCATAAGGAAGAGAGGAAGAGCTCAACATTAGATAATGCACTTACCAAAATGTGGACGTGCTTAGAATAACACGTGTTGCAATTGCAGGAATATTGGGACATCTGAAGTTCAGAGTTATGGCAGTCTTCTTTTACACATGTCTAAATGATACCACATTTGACAGCAAACCACAATTTAGTGTGAAACAGGCATAAACATGAGTCAACCTGTGTACTTGCTGCAAACATCAGGACAGTGTTGATTCATGTCACATCTCTCTGAGAGATCATGTTGAAATCCTGAAAATGTATGGCATACTATATGAATATATATATATATATATATATATATATATATCACCACACATACATCGACAAGCAAACAAGTTGTTCAGTATATTATGTTTTGTGCACACTCATTGACAGGACTAATTTAGTTTTGCCACAGGTTTGCCCATCCAAATGCAAACAGACACATATGGCCAATGCGGGTACTGTTGTCACATAGGTAGGCTACAAAACAGTTTTCTGACTGTTAGGCTACTAGCTGCAGATGACAGTTGGAAGCAATGTGACTCTGCAGGCCTCACAAGCTGTTCAACACAGGGATTGTTTATGTTCTCTAGGATGACTTCTCCTGCAGTCAATTACAATGCAGACTTTAGCTGTGATGCATGTGATAATTACTATGATCTGTAGTGTCTAAGACTAGATAGGTAGTGGTTCTAATCTTATCCCAACCAACTTGCTCTATGTGTGTGTGTGTGTGTGTGTGTGTGTGTGTGTGTGTGTGTGTGTGTGTGTGTCTCCCCAAAAAGTAGTTGTGAATTCCACACTGACAATAAAGCTAGCATTGTTTTGAACTTTTGGACTCTTGTAGTTGATGCAGGCCTCCAAACTCTCAACCTCCACAAGGCCTGCTGATGTCATCTGCCATAATAATGTCATATGTAAGCCATGGCACATGCAATAAGTACTGTGATTTTTAGGGTATAAGCCTACCACAGGTATGAGTTCTAATCTCACTACAGCTCGCTTGGGTTTGTTTGAGTGAGTATGTGCAACTTCCTAAAACCAAATATGAATCCCACACTGACTTACAAATGGACAGGATTTTGCACTGTTTTGGGCTAAGCAGGTGATGCAGGCCTTAAAACGTTTGTCCTCCATAAGGCCTGCTGATGTCATCTACCATAAGAGTACCTAAAGTGATGTTAATGTCAGACTTAAGCCATAGTATTTGTGTTAAGTACTCTGATCCATAGTATGTAACACTAGATAGATAGATAGGAGTTCTACGTACTGTGATCTGTAATGCATAAGACTAGATAGGTAGGGCTAACACCATGGTTTGGGGTGACTTTTACTACCACAGACTGGGTAGATTACTCATGCTCAAACTTACATGCCCAAAGGTTACTCAACTTCATTAACTCCAATGCCCTGCACCAGCTGGTTGACACCCCCACAAGGGGCGCAAACATACTAGATTCAGTGCTTACCAATATGGGTGACCACAGTAGCACCCCCACTGTGAGGTCCTCCCTGGGAGATCTGACCACAAATTGGTCTCATTCAAAGTAGGTATCACACCTGACAGACCCCCCTTGCAGAAAATACACTAAATAAATTCACCAAATCAGATTATAACCTTTATCCCCTTTCTCACATTTTGGGGTGGAAATTACTAGGGTAGAGATTATGTCAGCACAGAGAGAATGTTTGTAGCAGCTACTTGTTATATACAGATGTGTGTGCTACAGGCTGAAGCTGCAGCTGCAGCTGCTGCTGCAGGCAATAGCCATAGTCAGAGATGCTGCAGAATGTACAAAACAACAACGCTTAAGAGTAACTGTGTGACCTGTGGCGGCCTTGGTGTAAAGCCTGAGCCAGATTGAGGGGACACATCCCACTAGAAATTTGTTAGACAAATGTATCATTAACAGAGTAAAAGGAAATATGCTTGGTGTATCCTACAACAAGGTAGGGGGTACATTAACTATTATGTCAACCAGTTGAATAACTGCCAAGTCATGTGCTATGTCATGGTGGTCATCTGGAATGTGTGTGCTGGCAACCCTTGCTTCTAGCATGACCTCCATATATGTATGTTATCTGTGCAGCTGTGGTTGTCTGTAATATCACTAGCAAATCATTGTGGGCTGCAGTCTGATATGACTGTTCCTCATTTGAATTACATACTTCCAAATCCTCTTGGAAGTCATACATTCTATGCACTTTCTAGTGTTGTAATAGGAATAGTTTAAATGCGGTCCTATCTGTAGGTCTTTGACTGACATTATTTAGAAGCAAGCAGGCATTCAAACTGTTCTGATTTGGGTAGATAAATAGGTGATGACACAGTCATACATATCAGAATTTATACTGGTGATGTACAAATACATGTATTTTAAATGTTAGACACAGCTGTATTTGAACCAAGGACCTTATGGACCAAAAATTAATGGTTTCAAAGCATTTAACAGATTGATCTACTGAGTCACTGTTATAGCAGATGTATTTTTACAAGTTGTAGATATAACTGAATAGTTACCTGCTATTGGATAACTCACTTACATCTATTATTATGTGTATGGCTTTATACTGATGTTTTTCTCTACCAGAGTACTAGTTACACTCCTATTTTTTCCATTAAACTTTTAGCAGATTTGCATGATGTGGCCCAATGCGCAACATGGCTTAAACACACTTGATGGGAAAATGACAAGTATTATGTTTTGCTTAAAGCATCTGTGTTAATTGGCTGTGTAGCTTGGTGGGTTGATGCACTGACCTTTAGATGCAATGGTCCTGGACCCAAAATCAGGCATAGGTTGAATTTTTCAATGTGATTACTATGTTTTCAAATACATATATCAATATACCACCATTTACCATAGCTTAGCACAAAAATTCTTTAAAGAAAAGAAAAATGTGGAGATAGGGCAGTGGTGAAATGGGGTGCAAGCAGGGCAAAAACATAGTGAAAGGCAGGAAGGTGTGTGCAAGAAGGGTGTAGGAAAGATCCATAGTTATCCATTTCTTCAACGGCAACAACTGTGCACTTTAACAGTTTTTTAGTTGAATTTGAACTGTCACCCCCAGAGAGAGAGGTGATGACAACATAAGTGTGTTGTTAAGCCAATTGAAGCAAATTATGTATGTCCAGTGGACTTGTGTGCCAAATAGAGAGCTATGTATGGGACAATATTTTTTTTTTGCGGATAGATACCCATTTCTTTTTAAGGTGAGAGTGTAATGTCGGGGAAGGGACATAGGTATGTGTGGGGGAGGTAAGTTGGGAAGGTGAGGAAGCTTTTGCAAACAGACAAGACAGACAAGACAGCAGACAGGGTTGGTGTGTAACACAAGATGGGGGGTGAACACCTTGGCTGGGGAGGGTGTTGTGGAATCCCAGTCCCATGGTCATCAGACATGGTAGCAGTGTGACTCAAGTCCTCACCCATGGACCTGTCAGCTCTGTACCTTCACTGCTTCTGTAGAAACAGTGGTCAAAGCTGGGGCCTGCGGCCAGACTGCCCCACCAGGATGGACAGCATGCTCTCCATCTGGGATAGGCATGCATCAGTAGTTTGGCATAGCAGCCTATGCACCATGCCTGGCAGTTCATTGCGGGTGACAAAAGCACCCCGTCCACCTCCACTTCCAGAGGGGGGACCACTCCAGCCTGTGGGGCAGAGCTAAACAATGGAGTAGGTAGAGGAGGGGCAGCAGAAGGGGTGCCACCAGGCTGCAGCTCAGATGTGCCTAGCTCTGGTGCCTTGGCTGGGGAGCCAAAGTAGCTGGATCACTGGGTAAAACTTGACACACTCACCCAAAAGAGCGACCACTAATAACTTGTAATGAAAAAATAATAAAACACCATCAAGGTGGATGCAGCCACACTGATAAACAGAAGAACTTTATTGTATAAACACTGTCACTAAGCAGTTTAATCTTATTACACCAGGGCTTCTTCAGAGTGACAAAGTACTACAACAATCCTATTAAATACAGGAAGTAACATCACCTGATCACATAATTAACAAATCATGCACTAAAATACATTGTAAGCCCACCTCCTACTACTTTCCATGTATATTATCTATAAAATTCAAATAATTGTTGACAAATTCCTTCAAAATGTAATGTTAAAACTCATAAATTATGTATTAATGTAAGAATAAAGTAACGTATAAAATACTAAAAATATATGCAGTAACCATTAAATCTGCCTAGCTCTTATTTTTAAAACCGAACTTAAAAATATATTGTCATTAATACCTGGGTGAACTGTGGCATTCGTCCTGTATTGCCATTCCATTTCAAGCTTTTCCAAGTACAGTTTCAAATCTCCCCCGCTATCAAAATCAGTCACCCTATCAATGATAAAAAAGAAGAACTTATTGAAGCTAACACATTTCTCAGAATGAATAAATAATGCACTTTCTTTCTTCTTGTTTTTGATGTCCCTTTCATGTTCTAATATCCTATCCTTCAGTTTTCTAGTGGTTTTAACAACATAAAAAGCTGAACAGGGCATGCAAGTGGCCATGTAAATGACCATATCGGTGTTACAATTACAGTTTCCACCGGGAACTGTTCTACTTTGTCGAGCTGTGGTAAATGAAATATAAAAATAAGGAAAAATAAATATAACCAGAACAAATGTAATTAATAACACACAAGAAAACAATAATGAGTAATGGAAACAAATTGAAAATAATATAATGAGAAACACAACAATAAATAATGGAAATGAAAGTTTTTTAACAGCAAAGCAATTTTAAATTATACATAAGGCCAACATAAGAGGTAATAACAAATAATATGATAATATAAAATGATAATAGTAAATATAATTAATAAATAAAAGAAGAGAAGGGGTGGGGTGAGAGAGAAAATAAGAATGTTAGTAACTTCACAGATAATATAACTACACAAACTACAACTACATACTTCTAGATATGTTAGATTTCACTTGTGAGAACACTGAGTGTTTATATTGTATATATGATGTTCCACATACATATCTCTCAACATAATGGGCCAAGCCATACATAATGGTGGTACAAAGACACAATGGCAGGGTACATTCTTACATAGTGTGTTCATACATTAGTAGCAAGGTGTTCTGATAATAGATTTGTCATTAGATCGCATTTCAAGTAATGTCATATATCTGCAAATCAAAGGTCCGGACACATTGGGCAGTAGTCATTACATTCTGCAAAAATTATGACAGTTGAAAGGTGTGTTCATGTACACTGGTTACACTAGACAGCTGGACACTTCTCAGTTGGCTGGTGTGGGATTAGTACCCACAAGCAGTGACTGCAGGAAGACCGAATGTTTTATTTTAAAAAATAAATTCTCAGAACACCATTTCCTTTAAAAGTTTTATTGAGTCATGTAGTGTCAAATTGTGCATTTACACACATGCATATCTGTGTAGGAGTTCCATTAACATTAGTCATCTACTTTATTCAGTTATTGACTGCAACCTACAGCATATATCAGACAACATGAGCAGAATACAACCTTAACCCTTAATCTGGGTATTGCACAGAATTTATCTATGTCATGTGTTGAAACATTATTGACCACTTTATATTTCTCATGTGGGTGGTGTCAGATTAAAACCCACAAGCAGTGACTACAGGAATACTGAACATGTTATTTGAAAAAGTTAATTATCAAAACACCATCTCCTTTTACAATTTTGTTGATTATTTTGCTTCAAATGTGGCATTTACACATGTGGATAGCTGTCTAGTTCTTCTGTTAACTTACCCTGACACTCTATTCATTTATTGGGTGCAATGTGCATCATATTTCAGGCAATTAGATGATCACAACAGTGACTCTATCTGGGTAGACCACAACATTAACTGATGGTTGGAAGTTATGCTACACAGTACTACATGCTTACTTGCTTTATCCTGCTTTACTATTTCAGATAAGCACTGACACATTAATAAAAATGTATGATGTCCCAGGTATTTAATACATGACTGTTAAGACTGCAATATCTGTACTTACTTTATTGTATTATTAAGTTATGCATTAATTTATTAATTTGTTGATGTTCTTACATACCAAGCACCTGCCTCATCCTGGCCAAATACCTTGCATGGGACTGTACATTGTGAACACTCACCTCTGCAGCCATGGTAAGAGAAGGAAACCATTATGTATACCAGTTTTGCACAGATTCAGCTTGTATATTAATGCATGTATACATGTGCTTACATATCTGTGGCGTATGCCCATCTCTAGCCTTTTAGATTCAGGTGTCCAAGGTTCGTCTCTTGCTATGGTACAGGCCATCACAGTGGTGACAACACTGCTTCTAGTGCGGGAGATACCAGTTGCACTGGTTAGGTCCCTGGCCAATCTATCCCAGGTTTCA
Organism: Protopterus annectens; assembly: GCF_019279795.1. Classification (NCBI taxonomy): domain Eukaryota; kingdom Metazoa; phylum Chordata; order Ceratodontiformes; family Protopteridae; genus Protopterus; species Protopterus annectens. The sequence continues at coordinate 700,369,371 of NC_056746.1, read as the reverse complement.
GACTTACACTTTGAGCCTTGGTAGTCATCCTGCAACAGCCAGGGTGTGTGGTGTTATACTAGGAGTCCAGTAAAAACTCTGGACTCCTGCACACCCCACTTTTGTGCCCTAAAATACACTCCCTCTTCAACACCAGCAGCCATACCTACAGTCAAGGTCAGGTTCCAAGGAACGATGTGAAATTCTCACCTATTGTCCTTTAAATAGGCTGCATTCCCACCCTTGCATGTCATACTGTAACTTTCAAAAATGTGCTGTGTCAATTAGCATCACACAAACTCGCACAGCCCATGTTTAAGCAAAGCTTAGTAATGTGCAAACTGGAAAAATGACCTTTGCCAGTGTTTAAGCACTGCTTAGCATTGCACAGCTTTTCTAACTGTAGCAATTATTTAATTTAAAGTTAACCAATGTTGCATTCACCTGACACAAATTCACAGAACTATATGTAAAAAGTATTACTACCCAGGACTCAAACGCGGGACCAACTAGACTGTAGATCATGATTCAACTTGTCTAGCCACTGGAATTACAAAGGGAAGCCCTATATTTTCAGATATACTGGAAAGGTGCCTGTGAGCATAGCACAGCTTCACTGCACAGGTTTGTGCAGTGCTAAGCACTGCAGACCTACAACAATTGAATACAGCTGGTTTCTATAGTTAGCTGTCTAGTGGATATCTAATACTAAAGTACACCACGCTATGCCTAGCTAAGCAATGCACCACATCGCACAAACACATGAAAAAAATAAATATTAAAATTTAATGCAACCAGTTTCTATTTTTAGATGTCTAGCAGATGTCTGATGTTTATCTGTGCAAAGCTAAGCATAGCTAAGCAATGTGCTGCACCATGCAAACAAGCATATACACATTAAAAGAAACATAAACATGCAATTTAATGAAATAAAGTGTCTTGTACAGCTTTTGGTCAGGGTTAACAGGCTGAAAGGTATGCAGGTGCACTGTCACTCTTACATGGATTCAACATCTGTGTTGCTGTGACCTCCTTTATGCATGCACTATAATTAATATGGGAAGGAACTGTATACATTCCTTCTAGGTTCTACACATAGCCTAAACAGACTTTATTGAATCCTGGGGTAAGTTTATAAGACGATGTATGTTTGCCTGCATTTTCTGAAGGATGCAAAGTCTGAAACTCAAATGAATTTTCTTATTTTTGTGAATTCAGTCATCATTAATTTGTCCAAAAGGATTTTGTCGGAATAGAACATGAGGAGAAATATTTGGAAATTCTGTGAAAAAAAGGACTATTGAGAGGCATGGAGGGTGAGTGCAAACATACAAGATTGTGTTAGATTATCTTTCTCACAGTGCTCACTAAGTGCTTTATGAAAAATTGCTTAACATTTTTTTTTCTGTAACCATGATTGGGTGTCTGATCATAACCCTTAATTATGTGTTCTTGATATGGAGGTCAAGAAATTCATCTCTTGAGCTTCGCTGTCAAGATGAATTTCTTGGAATCTATGTCTGAAATACATAATAAGCAGATTATAATCTGAGACGTGAACATAACCCCCAATATTAGAGTAAATGGAAGCTTTTAGCTCACTATATTTATGACTCTGAACAAATGTTAATATTTAATCCAGTCATATGCACATTTTTCCCTTTCTATAATAGTCACTTAAAATGTTCATGTTTTGATAAGTGTGCAAAATGGCAATAATTTTGTTTCTAAAACATCCATACTTAATAGCATTGACTGTGCTGATCCAGACATCATAAAAGGTGCCAATATACTTAAAGATTAGATCTTCTTTTCTGATTTATGGAATATATGTGTGTATACACTAAGCATGTTATACATGCAAAAACATGCACGTGGGCACGCACAGAAAACATTGCTTAAATCTTACTGGAAAATGTTTCTTATTTTCCAGAAATTTACTTGAATTTGCACAAAATAGACTGCACTGTGGGAAAATCCATGTTTCTTGATTTTTATTCTTCATATTGGTATCTTTGTTCATGGAGTAGGCATTTTATTGTATTTTATTATTTCATTTGTCTTCCCATTGTGTAACATAAACTCAGAATACTGACTACCCACAAGTAACTGTGGGCATTACTAGTAATCCTCAGACAAAATCTCAGTGAAAATGTTGACCCCCTTACTTTTGTGGCTATGCCTGATTTTTACATTGGCTGTCCTCAAGTATTATGGTTTTGAACTGATCAATATATACTGTCTTTAAATTCTGTTAGCTGTTATCCATGTTATTAGTTGATCTCAGAAAATTCTACTTCTTGACATAGAGTGCTAGCCTGCTTTAATCTCATCCTTAATCAGCATGTTAAAATTGTTTTCTGTATAGCAACTGCCTTATGTTTAGTGACAACTCATTTCTTCAAACACACACTGATTCGACCTGTGATAGATGCAATTATTTATCTATACTGAAGACTAGTCTCTCCTTCTCACCCATGGTCAGTAAACAGCACTACAATACCCCTCTTAGATGTACTGTAGTATTGAACAATTCCTTACTTAAGATTCCTAGGATACCTAGATGTGGTCCTAGCTTGCTTCATTGCATCCATTGTAAGATATACTGACACACCACTCACTAGACCATCAAAGGACGGATTGACTGCTAGCTATTACACTGGTGCTAGAATTAAGGTGGCACTAGGGCCCATAGGTCCCTGCACTTATGATTACATCCTTGCAGTTGCCTACTGGTGGGGGTGAACAATTTTCGGCATTCCATGCTGGCGAATTGCAGACAGACATTTCAGACCTCATGCTCATACCTTCAAAGAAAGCAAGTTGCTGCCATTGAGGCATTCTGCCTCTGAAAAGAATGATGCCTAATTAAAAGGATAAAATAATTGGATTAAATACTTAGCTAGTAAATTGGTATCATTCTTGGAGATCTGATCTGTGCCTACAAGAGATAAAGTGACTCTGTCTTTATCCCAGGGATGGTCTCTACATCCCCCAAAAGTTTTTGCATAATCTTGTTATTTTCATAGTTAGGCTGAATTTGCCTCATGGACATTTCAACATGACAAATTCCAATCCAGATAATATTAAAGTAACACTGCTGAATGCATGAAACCTAAACAACAAAATGTCCATATTTGAGGTTGTCTTTTCCCTTGAAGACATTAGCATTTGTGCATTTACCAAACCCTGGTTCTAGTGTAATGATAACCCTTAATTCCATTGTACAGCGCCTAGCATCCTGCATCATGGTCAAGACTGCCTGGAAGGATTTGTATTCATTCATAACCTCAAAGTCCAAGTGATATAAAGCTAGAACTGGATGAAATGATAGAAATGCTCAATGAAATTAGTTATCATGTTATAACCAACTATAGAACCCTCAGCAATATCTCCTCCAGAACATGTGAATACTATATCTATTTAGAAAGGTTAACCATGAAAACAAATAATCTGTTGGATGACTTTAACTGTCTACATATAATTTGGCAAATGTACATTATCAATGACAAATATACCCTAAGATTATTGGGCTTCACAGATACTGATAAGCTTGACTAAATTTTCCACTTCTCCACCAGATGTGTCAGTCTTCTAGATCTTGGGCTGTCTAAAATATTCTCATATTTGTTTCACCCTGTCTATTTTTCCCCACCCTAGTTAAATCCGACCATCTCACTGTGACCTTCACCTTGAACATCTGCTTCACATCTGCCATTAATTTCTCTAGTTTCAGGGATTACTCCAAAAAAGAATCACTTATTTTTTACCAATTTAACTGATCATCACAAATAGTATTAGCTCCCCAGCATGCATTGCACCTGAAGGTATTGCCTCATCATCTAAATGATTTTCCCTCTTTGAGAGACAGATAGATGTATTAAGGCAGCAATACTCACTCAATGCAAGCAAAATAATGGGAAGGTTAAAATTAAGCCCATATAGTAGAACTCCCACATCAACAAACTCAATAAAAGAAGAAAAAAAAAAGAAAAAAAACCCTCCTGGCTATGTACAAAAGACATCCACTTCATAACTATAACAGGAATTTAAAACTGGTGAGACTCTCAAGCTTGACATTAGGAAATTCAAGGCTGAGTAAAAACTTTGGGTTGCAACTGTTTCAGGAGACAACAATGACAAGACTTTCTTCAGTTATATGTGGAAGCTTAGAAATAATCAACAGTTCTGTCCTGAACTTGCCTCTAATGGTAGTTCTTTCTCTGAATCCAAGGGTATTGCTAATATTCTTGCAGACAAAATCTCTTCCAACTTCACCCCGCCCCCTGTTCCTTAAACTCCCTATTCATACTCCGACCCCCTTTTCTGAAATCACTCATGACCAAGTCCTTTCAACATTTTACAAGAGTGAAGCTACCATTTTATTGGGTTTTAACAATATCACTGGATGTTTGCTAAGAAGTGTAAGTCCATCCTTGCAAACACACTCCAGTAACTCTTCAGCTTGAGGTTTTCTACTGTTTGCATTGCTAAGATGTAGAGAACAGATGCTGTGGTGTCATTAAATGAAAGGGGCCCCTCAACTCACCATGGGAGTTAAACAGGATTATTAGTCTCACTCGTATTAATAGAGAGGTTATGCAATGTCCCATAGCTAAACTAACAAATAGCCCTATAGGTGACCTTACATCTATGGACTCATACTATTTCGGTTTTGTAAAACACCAATTGTGTCTGCCCAGTCTGGCTGGTTCTTCAACAAGATTACAAAAGCCATAAATAAAGCACATGCAGTCCACTTTGAAAAGATCTTTGACAAAATCCCCCACATTGGAATTTATTGAAAAACTCTGCCAGCTCAATATTAATATATAATTTGCCGGCTATGTAAATTGCTGTCTGAAAGAAGTAATACAGTTAGGATCAGGGGGATTTTTCCAGACAGAAAAATTGTCATCAGCATGCTGAACACGGTTCTAATGTAAGCCGCTCCTCTTTGCCACATTTTTCTGTGACACGAAAGTTGATCTCAAGTGACTGTCAACCACGTTTGTCGTTGACTGCATGCTGAGGACAGAAATCAAATTTTGTTCTGATACTAAAATTCTCCATCAAGGACTTTTACCAAACATATACCTGGCTTATTAATCCTAATGTACTCCAATCTATGAAAAGTAGTATAGTTTCCTTTGGTAAGTCCAGCAGCACACCATGCACTCTGACTGATTGAAATCCGTATCTCTCTGCTGAGACCCTTAAAGACTCATAAGTAGTGGTCTCATCTGAGTCTTCTGTTCCATAAACAACCCCACATTCCTTAAACTCTTTCAGTTATTTAGAACTGGTAGTAAAACAAATACACACTCTAAGCATATATTGTCACATTAGCAATATTAGCTGCTGTGACAGATACAAAACTCCACATATTCCTCATTTCTGGAATAACTTATCAAGGGGAATACTTCTCTAGCAACCTTTAAAAACATATATGATGAGTGAAAGAATGAATGCAAATTTTATCCTAGAATATGTTAGAATAATATTCTTAATGGAATGCATTTTTAATCTCCCACCAATACTAAGTAATATGGCTAAGCATCTCAATGGTCTACTTGGCTGAAAGCAGCATTAGAATCTATAAATCTGATGAACATCTATGAATAGCCCTTCAGTACATTTGATACTTAAATCTGTTGATCACTTTCCACTCATTTATTTATTATTTATTTGTTTTATTTTACATTTGTTGATCAGGGTGGTCTGACTGGGTACATGTCCATTTTCAGCGGAGGCCCAGGGAGAAAAACTCCACAAACAACAAACACAGAAAGGTGATATAGACAATACATTAAACACAGTGTTTATACAATCATTAAATCAGAAATGAGCACTATGCTAGCATGGGGCAATAAGATAGTATGTTAAATTATAAAATCAGAAATTAGCACAATTAGAATACATAATACAATTGTGGTAAGGCTCTGGAGTTGTAGAGATGATCCTAGTCAGGATTAGAGCAAGGACATAACCACTGTGATTTAAAATATTTTTTGAGACTTTCTTTGAATAGTGTAAGTGAGGATACTAGATTAAGGTCAGCAGGGAGTAAGTTCCAGATTTTGCCAACTGAGTTTGCAAACAAGGCATCCCCAGCTGAGTTGTTGGATATGAATGTTTGGACCATTAGTCTATTGGATAAACGAAGTGGCCTAAGGTTACTATATGGGCTGATGATATTTTTGAGTGCGGGTGTATTATCAGGTTGGCTGAGTACTTTATGTTTTTCTATGAGATGGTTAAACTGTAGTAGGGAAGGTAGTTCAAGCCACCCTAGAAAATTTAGGTTGTGACAGTGGTGTGTCCTATATGCTGAGCCAGTGGCAAATCTGGCAATGTGGTTGTAACAGCAAGATAGTTTGTTAAGATCTGCTTTATGCAAGTCTGTGAGTAGTGAGGAGGCATAGAGAAGGGTGGAAAGTAGACAAGAATGGGCAATGGCAGCTCTAGCAAGAGGAATAAGGAAAGGTTTGAGCTTGTAAAGGGACCCAAGTTTTTTGTTTATGGTTTTGATAGTTTGATTGACGTGAGCATTGGATTTGAGGTTATTGCCTACTATAACTGCCAGAAGTTTGGTTTGAGCTTTAGGGGAGATAATGATGCCATTATTAGATTTTATGGTAAAGGGTTGGAGGGTTGGACCTATGGGTGGGGGAGAAAAGAAGCAACTTAGTTTTTTTAGGGTTTAAGATCAGATGGTGATTGCTGAGCCAGTTTCCAACTATGTTGAAAGTACTCTGGGTTAGTGTCAGTAAATTTGTTGGAGAGGTGGCTTAGCAGATTAACATGGAGTCATCTGCATATTAAATGCATTTTGCTTTTGGGATAACGGTGTGGAGGTCATTAATAAAGATGGAGAAAAAGAAGGGGTTCTAGTACAGAGCTCTATGGGACTCCTAAAGTGATGGGTAGATGGGATGAAAGCCTATCCTGCCATAGGCCAGCCTGTTGTTATCCAGACAGGTAAGATTGAAACCACTGGAGAGAATGGTAGTCAAGGAGATGGGTTTCAGTATATGGATGAGTAGCTGGTGGTTAACCATATCAAAAGCCTTGGAGAGATCGAGAAAGAGTGCTGAGGAAAGTAGTTTGTTATTACGGTTGTGGTTAATGACATTAGAGAAAGAGACAAGAGCTGAGGTGGTACTGTGGTATGGCCTAAAGCTGTGTTGAGAGTCAGCCAACAGCTTATTCTGGATAAGGTAGTGCATAAGTTGTTTATGGACACATTTCTCCATAATTTTAGCTATAGGTGATAGAATAGATATGGGTCTGAAATTTGACAATTCTATGGAGCTACCTCCTTTATGTAGAGGTATAACATGGGACATTTTCCAGATTGAGGGGATGGAAGCCTCAGATAGGGTTCTATTGAGATAGGGTAGGCTATGACATCTGTGGCTTTTTGCAAATACACTGCAGGGGAGGGGGTCAGCAGCTAGAGTGGTAGGCTTTAATTTCCTAATTAGGCCTCAGATTAATAGGGTAGGTACAGGTTGAAAGCTAAAGGAGAGTGGGGTACTGGGTATATCATTATCTGAGTTAGAGCAGGTGGGAGTGAGTTGGCTAGACAGGGACTGGATAGTTTCTGTGAAGAAACTATTGAAGATATTGGCAATGTCCTTGGGCGATTTGTGGGTAGAAGCTAATGGAGCAGGAATAGAGGTATGGCCTGGGTGAAGTAGTTTGTTTATACCAGGCCAGGACTTTTGAGGTTTGTTATGGTGCTTCTGTTGCAGATGCCAATAGAAGTTTTTTTTTTTTTGTCTAGAATAATAGATTTTTTAGTGTTGTCCTTAGCTGTCGATATCTAAGTTGGTCTTATAGATCTTTTGTAGCTCACCATGTGGCCCATGGTTTGTTTCTAAGTATGATTTTAGATTTGGTGTCTTTTGAGAGCCATGGTGCAGTTTTTGTTTTGGTTCTGATAGGGACGTGAGAATTAAGGATGGCAAGAAATTTGGTATTGAAGTATTCCACTGCTTCATCAAATGGAAGTAGTTTTAGAACTAGCCAGTTGGAAATTAGAAAGGCTGAAGTTCTTATTGTTTCTTACTGTTTTGTAGGTGGGCAGTTGTGGGTTATCAGCCTTGATCTTAATTATGTAGGTGAGACAGTGGTCACTTAGGGGGTCAGGCAAAGTCCCTGACTTGTACATCTGGGGATGGCCATTGATAAGTATCCAATCTAGGGTACTTTCTTTGCTATTGGGTTTACTGATCCTTTTGAGTGAGGTGATAATCTGTGAAAACCCATATAGATTAATGTGGGTAGTAGGAGATTCAGAGGAGCAGGTGCTCCAGTCAATGTTGAAGTCTCCAAGAACAATGGCTTCTTGGGGATAGTTACTTGATAACCATTGTAGGATGTATTTTAGTGTGTTAACATTCTTACCTGGGGGAATGTAGACACAGACACTGTATCTACATTTATTGTTGTTAATTTGTAGTTTGGTAATGACAATTTCTGCATCATTAACTTGAGGTTGTTGTTGGGTGTCTGTAGCAACAGTTAGGGTAGATTTGTAGAATACAGCAACCCCACCACCCTTCCAGGAGGTACAGTCTAATCTAAGTATTTTATACCTTGGGTGTAGTACCTCATTGTCCTTAGTTGCAGGTTTTAGCCAGGTTTCAGTAAGACATAATATGTCCGGGGAGTGAACTGCTAAGAGGGCGTGCAGGTTATGGACCTTATTATTTAAGCTTCTGATGTTTAGATGGCAGGCTAGGAATGAGTTAGGGGGCCTATTTGACAGAGTTATGTTGGTAGGACTATTATTATGGGAACTAGGCACTGCAGGTGAGGCTGGGCTGGGGTTTGGGTGGATGTCTCCATGCATTGTGAGGTTGTAGTGTAAGCTGACTATGAGTTTCAGTATTTTATTTATGAGTTTCTGATAGTGTCTGGTTTTTGGATTGACATAATTGGATCTATTGGGTTGGTAGTATTTGGGGGGAAAGAAGTTGGGGAGAGGGGAATTATGAAGTGGTCATTTTTGCTTGATACTGGTGGGGTAGAGGAATGGAATTTATGGTAGTGGAATCCTAGGTAGTACTGATTTTCATAGGTAGTGAGGCTATGCGGAAGAAGTAGCAGGGTAATAAAGGAAATAATAGAAGTATTTTGAGTACTAGCATAGCGAATGGTTTGGGTATTATATTGATGTTTTTATTGCAAAAAAGTTGGGATGACTTAAAAAATTGGCTGTAGGTGGTAGGCAGAGCTATTAGAAAGCAGTTTTTTTGATGACTGGTTAGTAAGGAGGTGGAGTAGTTTGAGAATTATAAATTTAGCAGCACCAGGAGCAGGTTGAATTTGGGATCAGGGCAGTGCGGGGCTGAACCAAGTTACAAGATACCTGTATTCAGTGCTTGCAAGGTAGGTATATCACTGAATGTAAATAGATTTTTTAACTTAGAGTTATACAGGCAGGTTAAAATACACTCTTGGTATAAGTAAACAAACTGTATTTTACCCTTAGATGGTAATTTACTAGCGACGGTTTGTTAAGCAAGGTTTAGCACAGTTTTAATAATTTATGGGAGCACAGGGGATTATTGCCAGTGCTTTGGACCTAGTTCAGCATTAAGTTACACAGAGAATATACATAGAAATTGTGGATAGTAACCTTATGCAGTCTTTTAAGATAGAGGGTCAGGGTGGTAATGCCTTCTGTTATTAGTCGCTAGTAGCTGGATGTCCTTTTAATGTTGTAAGCCTTTCAGAGGGATCAGTAGGGGGATAGTACCTTAAAGGGACATAGTTGTTAGAATTTCTCTTCCTTAACTGCAGTTAGTGACCTTAAGAGCACCACTTATAGTCATTAAACAAGCTTCTAGTACACATAAGCTTTGCAGCGTTTATGTTAAGCATATGGTTTAACACATTTGGCAAACACATAAACAAGCACTCTAATAAAGTTAAGTAATTTAGCACTTAATTCAAGGAAGTCATAAGTATTGCACACTGGAAGTTTTAATACAACTTAAGTTAGTTAAGACCAAGTAAGCATGGCTACATGAGGAGACCATATGCAGTACCATTTGCAAATATCCTTCATTTTATCAAAACACTACGAAGCAGCAAGCTCAATTATTATGTACTTCCATCAGTTAGCAGACATAGCCAAACAGCAATTTTTTGGTCTATCAGCAGTTAGATTACATACTGTGTTTGATGAAAAGTCAACTGACTGGGCCCTGGAGCACTGGAATTTTAAAAATGGCGGTTTGTGTGGGGGTGTAACTAACCTCAGTTCTGTGGATGGAGGAGGGTGGGAATCCAACAGCTGATAGCCTAATTGCCCTCACTGGGCTGAACCATGTGACAAGATACCAGTATCCAGTGCTTGCAAGGTAGGTATATCAATGAATGTAAATAGATTTTTTAATTTAGAGTTATACAGGGAGGTTAAAATACACTCTTGGTATAAGTAAATAACCTGTATTTTACCCTTAGATGATAATTTACTAGATACTGTTTGTTAAACAAGCTTTAGCACAGTTTTAATAATTTATGGGAGTGCAGGGGATTATTGCCAGTGCTATGGACCCAGTTCAGTGTTAAGTTACACAGAGAATATACATAAAAATTTTGGATAGTAAGCTTATGCAGTCTTTTAAGATAGAGGGTCAGAATGGTAATGTCTTCCGTTATTAGTCGCTATTAGCTGGATGTCCTTTTTTAACATTGTAAGCCTTTCAGAGGGATCAGTAGGGGGATAGCACCTTATGCAGTCTTTTAACATAGAGGGTCAGAATGCTAATGCCTTCCGTTGTTAGTCGCTAGTAGCTGGATATACTTTTAATGTTGTAAGCCTTATAGGTTGTAAGACCTATAGGTTTCATGGAATCCTATTCTATTCATTGTTTCAGCCTGTTATCCTGTTCCAGATATTACACATATTAGATTTAGCACATACAGCTGCTGGCTTTTCTGTAACAGTGCAGTTTTAAGAAGAACAAGCAAGATTTTGAGCTAATGAGATTTCAGTTTTGATTGGTTAATGATGACTGATTCACAGAATAACTCTTTTAGGGATCACGGTGTCTGTATCAAATAAACATCAATTGTCTCTGAACTCCATGCATGAGACAATAAGCACACCAATAGAGGGTGTGACCAGATTTTTTTGTTCACAGGAAATAGAACAGATATTTATTCACAAAGTAATCATGAGCTCAATTCAGTCATTAAGATAGGCTAAAGCAAGTACTCTCCACAAAACAATAAGAACCAACATATACAAGGCAAGCAATAGCAACATAAAGCAGCATGGAATATCTCTAACTTCCCGAATATTACCAGCTAGCAGATGCACACCATTGCTCACTGCATACCAAAGCAATCCACCATAGGACAGCACAGCTCTTTGCTCATTCTGCTTGACAGATGAAGAGGAAAAATGGCAAAAATATTTCTGTCCTTAACGAAGGATGAAGGATCCTTCTTATACAACTGCCTATAACTATTAGACGAGGGAGGGTTAGTTCTGGAACTCACTGCCAAGAAGGCTAAACAGCTGCCATCCAACTAATATATAGTCCCCACCCCACACATCCCACCTCATTTTCTGCCTCTCTCAACTGCCATTCAGCTACTTATACCACTCAAATTCCACTCCCCCCACAACACCTACCACCTACCTAACATAGGTTCATAGATTCAAAGGTAGATACTAGGCTATCTGCCCGAAGGCATTTATAAGCCTAGCCAGAATATGTTGGCTTTTGCCACCCCCTTAGATTAGTTCCCTGTGCCTCTGTCCAGCAGAGCCATTGAAGTGATCCCAGGGGTAAACTTTCTGTTTTCCATCCACTCATCAAGGTTTCTCTTGAAGACTGTTAGTGAGGAGCTCTGCCTAATGTAGACTGGAATCTTGTTCCAGAGCATGGGAAGTCTAGAACAAGACAAATCTCTAGTCTTAACTGACACAACTTCCTTAACAGCATGGGGTCTGGCGCAAAACAGTCTGCATGCAGACTCCATTTCTGTACTTCTTAAGCAAAAAAAATCACAATAGCAGTTACAGGAAATTATATGCCTTAGCATTCCAAAGTATACTCTAGCACTAGGGCTTATAAATGGTTATAAGCTGGTTAAACACAATTGAAATTAAGTATATGCTGCTAATAACATTAGTTAACAGCAAAAACATACATAATAAGTTGGCAAAGGTATTAATTCTGTACTTAGAATAAAGTAAAGCATAATTGTGTAAAATGCACCATTATCTATATCTGCAGTTTAGTTTCTGAACTGATAGTTTTCTCTAATGTTTTTTGGACAGAATTTAATTGCTTAAGACGTCACACTTAGGAGAAATTTTGACCTCCATAAAATGGCCATTTGCATTTTGTAGATTATAACTGATGGCTCATGTAGTTTACAGTCTTCATGGGTAAATATAAAGCGGTCTGGTTCATTTTACAATTGTTGCCTGAAGTCTTTCAACAACTCTTATAGAAGTATAGATAATTATGCGGATCATGTAAATAATTGAAAGCCGTATGACTGATTTAAAGATTCAGGGGGGATTCAGTAATCCTCCGTGTAAGACTAACTAAGTCTTACTCGGAAACGGCAGCCTAAGAGTATGACGTCAGCGCACCATGCATATTCATGAGGGCATGCTGACTCAACTCCAAGGCTAACAAGGAGCGTGTACGAGTGCAGGGGGCATGTCAGACTGCCGAGCAGTCCAAATATCCATGCCCCTGCAAGTGCCTAAATCTGCAAATGTCACCAGAGATGAGCGAGTCCGCTCAAATGTGTATACCCCAACACTACACTCCCCCTCATTCAAAACCCCTGTACAAATAAAATAAAATGTAAAACAATTTTTTTTATTATACCCGATATAGCTGCCCGTATTTGCGCGTGTGTGCGTGGGTGTGCCCATTGCTTAGCTACAGTCAGCAGTTAAGACATCAAAGAGGATAATAAACCACTTATATGCAAATTAAGCCAAGTAGCAATAGTGTAGTGGTAGAGCCTTCTCACAAAGGAGAGGCATTCCCGGTTTGAGTCCCACCACTCCCCTTTCCATTTTCTGTAGGAAATCTGTGCATAAAAATAATTCCTGACATTTACCTTTTAAATTTTATTAAAATGCATTGAAATGGCCTATGTAATAGTGAACAATATTTTAAATATATATAAGAAGGTGAAACGGTCATGCATACTAATGAATGCATAAGTAACCTATCTTAAGCAATGTGAAGCACTGCTAAGCAACGTTTACCAGTATTAAGCATATTTAAGAATAATTGCCCATAGCTAAGCACTGCTTTAACTAGTGCAATGGCTTTGCGCAGAGCTGCGCATCATGCCAACGAGCGCAAACAAAACATGTTTGTGCAGAGCTGCGCACTGCACCAACTAGAGCAACGTCGGGCAACATCGGGCAACGTAGAGCAATGTAGAGCAATGTTGGGCAAAGTTGAGCAAAATCGGCTAAACACAGCCACACCTCCTAGCCGGCCAGGCCAGTAGTAAAATAAAAACAATGACAAGCCTCGAACCCGGGACACTGTGCACCATAATCATAGTACTGAACCACTAAGTCATGACAGCTTTTGCTGTTCATGCACTGTCAACATACATATACATATTAATCATAGTTTACTCAGTGCTAAGCAGGTGTGCACACAGCTGATATATTTCAAAACCGGCAAATCACAAATAAGTGTGGGAAATGAGGCATATTTAAGCTCCATAGGTGGGAATAATTGCCATAACTGGTTGTAGCTCCCATCTGCAGTCAGAATGGCCGGTGCTGGAGAGGGCTCTCATTTTCAAGCACAACGGTGGGGCATTGAGGAGTCAAAAGTGATGGTTTGACTCCTCGTTCATCATCATGATGCAAGACTCCTGCAGGGCCAGTTCCAAGGCACTGAGTACAAAGCGGAAGCCTGGAACCATCTAGCACATGATCTCACCAGTGCCACAGGTGTCCCTCAGACTGGTGAGTAGGTCAGACACCACTACGCAGACCTGAAGAGACGGAAGCAGGACCAACTGAACCAATGGATACAGGAGGCCTGTGGGAATGACAATGCCCCACTACTGAGTAGGTAGCCATGGAATGGAGTATGTAAGAATTGCTATTGTAGTCTATATAATGGACAGGTATGTCTCAATATCCCCTCATTTACTTCACAGCTGCAGGCATCTGTGCTGCGAATCAGCAAGCCTATGCAGATAGGCTGCTAAGGCTGCACCACCAGGCAGGTTAATAATTATTCTGCATGTATTGTTATATAAAATAAGTGAGAGAGCCTGAAAAAAAGTGTTGTAGCCCAATAATAAAGGCATAATAAGTCCTGAATAATTTCTTTGCATGTACTGTTATATAAAATAAGTGAGAGAGCCTGAAAAAGAGTGTTGTAACCCATTAATAAAGGTATAATACGTCTTGAATACGTCTTCTGCATGCACTGTAATATCAAATAAATGAGAGAGCCTCTAGGAAAGTGTGTAATATAATTAATAAAGGTATAATTCCTGGAGTGTGTCTGTGTCACTTACTTCAAAATGTTGTTGTACTCTTGCATTATATAAATAGTACTGTTGTATTAAGCGCTGTCAACCCACACTTGGCCAGGCCCATATAAAGTGGATGAAGGGAGTGCCAGTAGCTGTGAAACAGATATACAGTCCTCAACTGTTGGTTAATGGCTGGCATGCATAGGTAAATCTGACACACAGGTAGCTTGATAATGTGTTCCCCAGAAATGTCAGTGTGCTGCTAGAAATGTAGGGGGCTGTAGAAATATAACTGATCATGTCACCTGAACACATCCAGATATGTAGATATATAAATATAAATAAAATATATAAATACGTAGCAGTAACATCTGCATTCTGGACAGTTTGTATGTCAGATACAGGTCATGTATATAAGGAACTAGCCAAATCCATTTCACAGCTTAATGCATGTTGCCTAGTGTAATAATACATGTAGGGGATATACACCTGTAGTCAATAGGAATGTACTGTAAACTATAAGTATGTATAAGATGTTAATGGAGGTATCATTTTACACCCTACTGTATGTGCATAAACAATGCAATTCCACACCTCAATGGGTATGTCTAATCTCAAAACATTTGTTGGGACATATGTCCTATTGTTTTATAAATATCTGTATTTACTTTGATGCATGTGCCCTGTTCAAACACCACAATCTTGGTGGCTTGTTGCCACCAATCAATCCTGCATGCTGTTGGAATGTCCACTGCTGTTCTATATATGCATGTGTTATGCTTGCTGTTCAACTGTTGGAACTCTGGTGTGTTGGGTTAATGGGAATATTACTGCATGTTGTTACAACTAATTTGGAATGTTGTCGGCTGTTACAAACCCATATTGTCATTAAATCCTGCTAAACATAGAACGTATGGGAAGGCCTGTCCCAGCGGACCCACCTGTCCCACCTCAGCTGGCGATGGCACCTGGCCCCAGCAGGTCCGGTGCCCAGCCCGGGACCTCCTCCTCCATTGGCTCTGTGCCACCTACGGATGGAAGTGCTGCAGGGGATGGGGCTCGTCCCCCCAGTGCAAGCGTGGCCGGAGGAGGGCCACCTATCACCCTCCGAATGGTCCGGGCTGTGGTGCGTAGGGAGATCCAGCATTCAGTCGCTGATCCTCTATGCCAGCTCGAGGCAAGAGTGGCACAACTCACGGGTGAGCCTGCCCCTCCTATGCAGCCTCCACCACAGCCACCATCTGAGCTGTGAAGGTGCAGTGGTGACTGCCCATGGGTGGGGATCTCAGTTCCACTGTTGCCATCTGTGGGCTCATGGGCTTGCGATTTCCAAACATCCTTCCCTGTCAATGTCATATTCCGCCCCTGTATGCATCTTGTTTGTCTTGTCTGTGTACCTCCCCAACCTACCTCCCCAAATATGCCTACTTCCCCTACCCCACATTCCACTCTCACCTGAAAAAAAAAAATGGGCAATCTGCTCCCACAAAATAATTATGCCTCATACATAGCTGCCCATTTTGCACACATGTCTGCTGGACACATAAACTGAAATTTAATTGGCAGTACAAATACTTTGTTGTCCTCACCCCTCTCCCAGGGGTTGAAGGTTTCAAAATTCCCTCCAAATTCCTAGTATATGCACAGCTGTTGCTGTTAAAGAAATGGGCAACTATGGACATTCCCTACACCTGTCCTGCACATCCCTAGCTGTTTTCCTACTGTCTTACCCTCTTTGTGCTCCTTTTTCACCACTTTCCTATCTCCCCATTTTCTTTTCTTTCAAAGAAATTAGCGCAGGGGTTAGCGGGAGTAAGCACTTTTAAGCAGTCATTAGTGGGTTTGCGCAAGTGTGCTCATATGTGCGCTTAGCTAAGTATTGCTAAGCGTCTCGCAAACCCGAGCAAACCCACTTAGAACTGCTTAAAAGTGCATTAGTCAACCTGCATGTGAGGGCCGTTGTTCTGCTCAGCAGCAAAATAAAACACCTGTGTCAGTTTCAAACCCCGAACCTTGGACACACTAAACTGCATGAAGTACCACTAAGCCACAGCAGATACATAGCAGGTTGTTGCTGAAATATATATATCATGCATCAGAATGAGTGAATGTAAAGGAAAGATAGGAATGCCATAACACAAAACCTGTTCTGTGGAACTTTACCAGCAGTTGTTGTGGAATTGTATTACATGACTGTGATAACAGAACCAGCCATTCTAGCAGTAAATAATGTTACAGTAGCACTTTACAGCCCCCACACAGTATCATAGCAGGACAATCCCCACCCAAACGTACAAAATACCTGTGTGTTCAGGGTCCAGCAAGGATGTAGGTAGGCATACTCAGCACTGGAATTGTCCAGTTTTCATGAGCATCCTGTGATAATGTCAACAAAAAAAAAGCACAGACTGTGCAGAAGTGAGTACATTAATATCCACAGTATAGCAGTTCCCAAACAGTTCATGTGCCAAATGAAAACATCTCAATAACTACGTATGTATGGCAGCTAATTGTATAAGTAGAAAAGAAACTACATACTCCCATGTATCTTGTGTTAGCATTTGTAGGGGTGAGTACAATTCTACACTGTCAACTGTGTACTGAAGTGGCAACATTCAGGTCTGAGTACAACATTCAAATCACTGGCTACACTCCTAGCATCAGTTAGAAGAAGTATACCAACCTTCTGACTTACACAACGGTGTCCACAGCAAACAAGCATGGTCCCCACTTTGGAAATCTGAAAGGGCTACGCCTACCTGACTTAGCAATTTATAGCACTGGGTTGCTACGACAGTGAGTACTGCAAGTACCACACAGCAGGCTGCATGCAATTGTCAAATGGTGGCCACCAACTGGTACAGAGGCCATCACATGCACATGTGTAGATACCTATAAAAGCAGTCTGTACTTGCTATCCACACATGCAATCATTTCATTGCAGGTATGGAGGGAGAGAGAGAGAGAGAGAGAGAGAGACACGCAGAGGCAGACAACAGCTGCAGCAGAAATAAAGAAGAAAGATCCAAAGAAAATGTATTGAAAGAAAAAGTAATATATTGAAAAAAAAGATAACAAAAAGAATACATTGAAAAGAAAATAATATATTGAAAAAAAAATTATATTGAAAAAAAATATTGAAAATAAAATATATTGAAAAATATATATATATTGAAAAAAATATATATTAAAAAATAAATATATTGAAAAATAAAAATATATATTGAAATTAAAAATATATTGAAAAAATATTGAAAAATAAATAATATATTGAAAAAAAGTATATTGAAAAACAAATATATCTTGTAAAATAAATTCAAGATATACAACAACAAATACGAACACATACAAAGGAAAGGTATGTAACAGCTATGTATTTACTGGCATGTAGTAGATGTTTATGAAGAGAACTCTACATAGTTTGAATCATCCATATGTGGCAGCAGTACGTATCAATAGATGCCCTGCATAACTACTGGCATGGGGAAATGAGTGTGTAGCTGTGCGCAGTGGGATGTGACTGTGACATATGTAGTTCAGCATTAAATGTCAAACATCTGATCCATGTTATCTATGTTCTGTACAGTAGTGTGTACAATGTCTGTTTGGGGGAGTAGCCCATACGGTTATATAAACATGGATGTGACAGTGTAACAAATGCAGGATAGCCACATTAACATGTAGCTTAGCATTGGCAACAGCTGTACCAGGCTAGTATGCTAACCTAGCATTTGCAGCTATATATACACACTCTAATATTACTGTGTGCTCACATGTGACACCTGTTCATGTTGCAGCAAGGGCCAACAGGTCATCCGTGAGGTACATGAACTTACAACAGTGTGTACCTTGTGTGTGTATGGCACACACATACGGAGAGATTTGTCTGTGTCAGATATATTAGCATCTGTACATGTGCATAGAGCAAGGGAAATACTGCAACTGTTTGTGAAGGGTGGACATATATATGTTGTTGAAGGTTGTTATGTGCATATTTCTATGTAGGTTGTAGTGTGTGGCAAACAAGACAGCATACAGTGCTGGTATATGACATGTGATGGTTAAACGTTGTGGGTATGATTCATCAGGTCTGCAGTGTTGCAGCCATTGAGGCCTGCTAAAGCTACATGGTCTGAGAACACCTTCAATGCATTCCGGACAACACTGTGCAATATTATGACATAACTGTATACCTACAAGGCAAGAAACTAAATAAATCCAAAAACAGGTTCGAAAAAACAGCAACACAGTCCAAGAAGAGTCAAATAACACTATTTATTCCACTGTTTTAAGCGCTTTTCATCAGCCTGATAGCAAACCTCTTCAGAAACAGTTACAGCAATAAAAAACCTTCCTTATAAGTAAGACAGGTGATCAGCATTCACCAATTGCATCACTTTGTTCTACTTAAGCAAACACACTTTAAAATTAAAGTGACAACTGCTGATAACCAGTAATAAAACAACATTAAAGTATATAAACACATTAAAGTATGTAAACATGTCTACGACAGTGACCACAATACACAAAGGTAAAAACATTAAAAGTTATTTTGTATAACCCAACCCTTGACAGAAATAATATATGTTTTTAACAAAATGTGACTTATCTCTGCAAGCTCTTTAGTTTGAGAATGCTACTAATTGAGCATGAGTCATTCAACCCAGGAAAATTGTAGGCATTCAGCCTCACTTGCCAAGCTAATTCAAGTTCTTCAAGTTTGAGTGGTCTAGGGCCACCCCGACTGTCATACTTGGCTTGATAAATGATAATAAATTTAAAAGCATGTTCTTTATTAGAAATAGTGTGCTTAGTTAGCGCATTCTCCAGTTTACATTTATTCATAGCATATTGGTGTTCATAAATTCTGTCATGGAGCCTCTGCTCCATCTTTCCTATATAGAAAGCAGGACAGAATGTACACCTAGCCAAGTAAACTACAAAAGATGAATTACAGTTGAATCTGCCTTTCAATTTATACGTTGTACCGTTAACCTTAAACGAATTAGTGACTTCTACAAGATTACAATAGTTGCAATTTTGACATTTATTCATCCCAGTATTCCATACTACTGGGGTGTATTGCTGTTCTAAGAGGGTTTTAAGGTTCTTCCTTCTTCTAAATGTCACTCTAGGGGTCTCACCTACTTTAACGTAAATGTTAGGGTACATCTTAAACAGGTCCCAATTTTTCTGTAATATGTCCAAACATGAGTAACTGTGTGAACTGAATGTAGTGATAAAGGACATTCTTGTCCTCACTAACCAATGCTCTACTAGTGGTGTCTGAATATTCTTCCACTACATTGTGCGTACTAGATGGTGTCAGTAGGGGTTTAGCACTAAGTAAAGGAATGTATACCCTATCCACTCTCTTAGTTGTAACCTCTTGGATAAGGGCATCCAAGAGGGGCTCTGGGTATCCACGGTGCAAAAACATGCATTTTAAAACAGCACATTCATCAGAAAAGTCTTCGTCCAAACTGGTCATTCTAGAGGCCCTCACTAACTGGCCCTTAATGACTGACCTCTTTTGATGAAAGGGATGGCTACTGGTGAAATGGAAGAACGTATTGGAATACGTGTTTTTTCTAAATATCCTTGCTACATAACTATTAATAGTGTAATTTTTCACTAGGCAAATATCTAGGAGGGATAGATTCCTATCTCAGAGACATCCCATACTCTGGAACAAACCACCTATCCATAGCAAACAAAGCTCCTAAGTAGCATTCGTCATAAATAATCCTGAAGATTGTATGGGAGATAGTGAATACACCCAGGCAATCACCTCTGTGGCTCTGCTTGACAGGGCCATGTGAAATGTAATTACCTGTGTGTCAAAGGCCAGTGTAGCATATGTCTAGATTTCTATAGGCCCTAGGGCCAATAGCCTACTACCTACCTATGAAGCGATACATACCCACATGTACTTGTTGCAATAATTGCTATGTGAGGTTGACTGAGTGTGATGGTGAATGTGTCAGAGTTCTGTATATGTGTGACAGCTTAGTGGTAAAATTTTTCTGTCATGGTATTATGTGTCCCAGCTGTGATCCCAGCAAAAGCTGTGCATGCAATTGCTAGGCAGAAAAAGCAGTATGCCATACGGTCTGATGTAGTCCCTTGTTGTCGACTGGGGTGTCCCATTGTAGGCTAAAGCAGTACATGTATGCTTATTGAGTGTTACTGCTGGTGAATCCAACTCCTGTATGAACTGTAGTACTACCTGAAGCTGTATGCCTAAACAGCACAGTATGGTGTATGTCCACATTTCTTGGAACCACTGTTTTGTGTGTTCCCTGTAGTCCTCACAGATTACATACCTCAGGCATAAGGTCTTGTAACTATTGACACACAGTACTGTAAGGTACACAGGTAAAGGTCACCTGGGTTGCCATACCTTTGTGTCTGGTATGTATGTCTGATGTGTGTGTGGTTATGCCTGTACCATGGTCTCGGTCATATGTGTGTTACAGGATATAAGTGCGTATCTAGCAACATGTATAGTCTAGTACAGCAGTATGCCACCTATATTAACAAATGTGCACATATGTTAGGCAGGGGTCTGCCATCAACGACTAGTGTGGTATACTTGTAATACTGTAACTGGACTTTACAATCATTGCAATGGATTACATATTTCTTGATGCATTAGCTTGATATATACCTCCTGTGGCTAGGTGGTGCATTGTGTCGCATACAGTGTGCCTTGTACTGTTGTATAGTCTTACATACTGGTTTAACTTTGTTGCTGTGCAAAACATGGTTTGATATATAGAGTGTGCCAGGCACTGTCAGGCAGTTGTGGGTTGAGAACTGATATGTGGTATTGAAAATGTGTATCTTCTGACAGCCAATAGGTTGCTATATATGGCAGTTAATTGATATCTGTACTTTAGAATGTTACGTCTGCCACATGACTTGCTCACACATATTGTTTCATTGTCTTCCAGGGTCATGTCCCACCATCATAATCCCGCCTATAGCACGGCAGAGTAGGAACAGATCACAGCGAGCTTGGTGCAGCACTATGCCCTGCTGTTCTCCAGAACCAGCCAGGGCCATCATGAGCGGACTGCGCTGTGGCAAGATCTTGTCCGTAGGGTAAATGACATAGGCATGCATAACCGGACATATGAGCAGGTACACCATCACTGCAGTGATTTAATTAGACATGTCCGGCTGCGTGCATCTGATATCTGTGTCTGATATCCGCAGACAACAGCTTGCCACAGGTGGAGGGTAGCCATCCATCCCCCCCCCCTCACCAGAGTGGAGGAGTTGCCCCTGAGCCAGGTGGCTCCTGGCCAACAACAACAACAAGTAACATGTATCATCATGGAGGCTGGAGCCACCCAGCAAGGTGACACGGAGCGTGCAGGTAACATGGCATAGCTGTAGACTACTGTTACCTCTGTTGGTAGAGCATGCTTATGTGAGATGTGTACTGTGTAGTTAGATAATGTGGTGCCTAGTGTTGTGCAATACTAATAATTAGGAATATAATCTGTAGGCTTGTGGTGACTGTCAACCATTGTACTACTGTAAGATTGCAAACACACAGTAGCAATGCTACAGTTGTTGCCACTGACAAAGTGTCTCATATCCTTGTAGTTCCCTCTGGTGTGACAGCAAGGCAGCAGACCCATGCTGGTGAGTGTGTTCTACATTTAATATTGCTAATTAAATGTGCATGTCATAGGTGAGGTGTAGGCCATGTACACGTAACACACCTATGCATAATGCATGCTGTGCATGTTTGCTGTGAAACTATGCACATCCCAGTAATGTGGGTAGCTGCCTAAAACACATACAATACACAGAGCATCCCACACAATTGTGGCAACACTGTAGTGGACATTGGATAGGCAGAGTCGATACACATGCACACAACATACACAACTTCGTCATACGCAGTGCACATTAACATGCTACACATGGCGTATTCAGACACCCGCTGTAAGGTCACACTACAGTATCACAAATGTCATCCACACAGCACACATAATATACCTGAGGGGTAGATGCCTCACATGTGGCTGTGCGACAGTCTTCAACACATAACACATTCATGTTAAGCAATGCCCCCTTTTGGGCACCTTACAAACCCATGTAACAACTGGCTGTAAAATGGTGAATCTAGTCATGGCACTGCAGTTCCGGTACAGCATGGTATGTGTCGGTCTGGCACACATTAGTAGCCTTGAGTGACCACATGATGCTGCATGATGATGGCTCATGGTAGTACACCCCATCCAGTTACAGTGACCACAGTACTACACATAGCATTAACTGCTATGCACCTCAATGTTGTGTGTGTGCAAACATATGCACCTATACACAATATGCATAGCAATCACCATTTGTACAAAGTGACACATATATGTCTTGTAATGCTATTGAGTGTATAGGTCACATGACACACACTGTGTCTGTGTGATGTTTAATGTTGCAGTCATGTCATGTCTGGCACTGGTATGTACACAATATGTCCTACACTCACCATATCCACTGTACAATGGCTATGTTGAGCAATGGTATTCCATCAGGTATACATGCACCACTCATCCTGTGTGTATACATAGCATGCATGTGCTAAACCTGTGTCCACAATTATCTGCTAAAGACACAGATGCTGTAATCAGAAATGGATATATATGTGACACACAGATACACATCCAGCCATGGTATGTATACCTGTGAGTGATGGTGCACAGGACATTGCAGAGCTTTTAATACTTGCACAGCAATGTCGTGTCCATGGACACAGTGCATTCCAGGGTGAGGCCAATCACTGAACAACAACACGCATGCATCAAAGCCATGTATACTGTTATTAGCAAGGGCTGTCTACACCCGCACTGCATGCTGTTGAGAAACACACGTTCTGCATGCTGACACGTGTGATATAACTGTTTGCCTTGTGATACTGTACCCCACCATCACCCGCTATTGAGTATGTTCTGGATTGCTGGTGGTGTGTTTGTGTGTGTGTGTGTGTGTGTGTGTGTGTGTGTGTGTGTGTGTGTGTGTGTGTGTGTGTGTGTCTCTGTTTTAGTGAGGAGTGCATTTGTGTGCATGTGTGCATGTGTGCATGTGTTCAAGTGTGCATATGTTCACGTGTTCATGTGTGCATGTGTGCATCTGTTCATGTGTGCATGTGTTCACATGTTCACATGTTCATGTGTGCATGTGTTCATGTGTGCATGTGTGCATGTGTTCATGTGTGCATGTGTGCATGTGTGCCGACATCATGTACAGGTGGTAAAGTGTGTTTCCTGTCTTCCTCTCACAGGTACTGACTTTGGGCTGGTTCACTGCAGCAGGGAAACTGATGTCACTGAGCAAAATAGTAATACTGATGATAGGTGTGTTGAGGCACAGGCATGTTTGCCAGGGTCTGTCGTTGGGCCACCAATCAACAGTACACAAGTGTCCACCCCATCCATGCACACAGTCATACTGCCAATACATCCATCACCAATGCCCTTAGCTGAGGGACAGTGTACAGTCGGCACTGGCCATAGGCAGATGTCCAGGCGTTCTCATTGGAGCACTGCTGCTTATCATGCCACTGGCAGATGTGCCACAGGTCTTACAACCTCATGCATGTTCTAGGCTGTCATGGAGGGACAGGCACATATGGAACGGTACACCAGACAGGGACTAAGGGCAGAGAGGGCACATAGCACCACCATCATTGACAGTATCCGTGACCTAGCAAGTGCCATCTGTAATTACACCGAGGTCACTGATACATGTTGGGGAGAGACATTAGATGTCCTCCGCAATGTCATGTCCATGTGTCAGGACAGTGCGGGATGGTTGAGTCGTCAACGTGGATGTATGCCAGCAACATCAGCAGCTGGCAGTCGCTGTGGATGTCCATCAAGTCACAGCCGCTCCCGTAGTGCCAGTACCAGCCCCAGCAATGTTGGGGGTGGGCTGTCAAAAGAACGTCCTAGAGGACCACGTGCAAGTGGCTCTGGACAGTCCCAGCAGGGACCTGGGTCCAGCGTACATCCATCTACCTCTGGCGATAGTATCCAGTCTGACTTAGTACCTGATAGTGTCAGTAGCACCCCTGCCGGGCACAGGTACCATATCCATGGCCAGAAACAGTGATCTGTAAAGCCTGGCAGGTACAGTCTGTGGCTGTCCCCCAAATACCCATATATGGTGGCCACATGGTGGAACTGTGTGCATGCAGACACACACACACATAAACCAGACACCTAGGGCTAATACATACCCGCACACATTACATCAACATTGGCACATAGCAGTGCTCTTGCCCCCCCCCACACACACACACACACATACACATACATGTCAATTGGATGGCTCACTGTAGGCCTCTGGCAAACCAACTACACACCCTGTGCATATGATGAAACCTGTGCCACCTCCGGTCATCTGTAACATCAATCCAGGAACAGGCTACCATGGTGCTGATGCACAGGGTGACTTTATAGCAGTATAGCAATGTTAGCATGTTGTCAGCAGTAGAGTGTAATGATATGCTTGAAGGTGTAGCTGAGCAGGCATGATGCATGAAAGCTATGATTGTCAATGTAGTATTGTTTACACCAGGGTTAGTTCCAATAGTGTATTGTCCACCCATGTGCCACTTGGCTGATGTGTGTAGTATTGGCAGCATGTGTTAGAGAGTGGACAGTATGTGTGGGATGTGTGTAGCAAAGATTTGCAGGTGTACATTTGTGAACATGGTGGAGGTGCACTGTCTGCATGTACGTGCATAGTGGACACATGGGCAGTGTGACATGCCCTGTATTACACAGTGTTAACACTCCATAGTTTCTACTGGTGGCCAGTATGCATTGTACTACACACATTTCGGAACCTGACTACACATGTGTGTATGACATGGTTTGACACTGTGCTGTGGGTGATACTGTTACTATCTGTCATTGTTTTGCATTCTGGTAGTATACATAACTTCAACAGCCTGACCATAACCAATCGTTAGATGATGTCTTCACAACTGACACACAGCAACATTTGGATCCTTCAGGTACTATACTATGCCAGTAACCAGTGGTATTCACCTGCACCCATTACTGAGACCACTCCTGTTAGGCATATAGCTCTCTTAGGTACAAGCAATCACACTAGGGATATGTCTGTCCATGTCTGGTAATGCATACTGTGGCCTATAATGCATTCTCCAGATGACACACACATCCTCCACAAGGGTATCATACCTGTTGTCATACTCATGCTATAAAGCTATAAGCCAAACTAAGCATAGTCATCCACCTTTACGGAACATATTATCCCCATACTACCACATAGGTAGTAGCCACCAACATGATGAACAGGTACCGATATGTACATGCAACCAAGTGTTACGTCATCTCTCCTTTGATAATCACATTTCCAAAGGTATTTTGAAATCCCTCGGTGGATCACATAAGCAATAAGGGGTCTGCATGCATATCCACAAAGCTTGTTGTACACCTATAATGAATAGTCATCATTGATAGACTTTGCTGCGTTTGAACAGGTCTGACATATACCTCGGCCATAAACCCTCACTCACACATTTCAATAGAAACCGTAATGAGTGTGTGTGACATGGATGACCTAGGCCAGGGATCACTGCAGTGGCTGGCCTTATCAGAAGCATACAGATGTGACCTAAGGTCTGGGAAGCAGCAGCACAGTCTGGCAAAGATGACAGCTGTGTTCTTGGAGAAAGCAGGGTTCCCACACATGCAATAACTGAGGTAACATGTACGTATATGTATATGACACACAGCTAGCTCACATGTGCAATGCATACTGATATGTCATACAGTAGTAAAAGCAAAACCCACAACACACTGACCAACAGTGTCATACAGAACACACACTCACCAAGTGCAGGATACAAACCCCTACCTAACTACTTCATGATATTAGAGGAGTATGCATTAACACAACACGCTATACACATTACTGGGAGGCATCTTTTCCTCAGGTTTATTTGTAGGATGGTGGCATCATCAAACTTGATAAAGATAAGTATACCACTTGTAAGGTGTTCTACTACTCTACAAAAAGGTTGCTCCTCTACAAGGTGATTACATACAAACATTTGTCAAGTGCAGGATTCAAGCCCCTACCTAACTACTTTATGATACTAAAGAAGTACGCATTAACACGACGTGCTATACACATTACGGGGAGCTCTCTTTTTCACAGGTATATTTGTAGGATGGTGACATCATCAGACTTGACAAAGATTAGTTTACCACTTTTAAGGTGTTTTACTACTCTCCAAAATGGTTGCTCCTTCCCAAGGAGACCACACACACACACTTGTCATGTGCAGGACTCAAATCCCTACCTAACTACTTTATGATACTACAGGAATACACATTTACACAACACGCTATACACATTACTGTGAGTTATCCTTTCCACAGGTATATTTGTAGGATGGTGACATCATCAGACTATACAAAGTGGGCTGCATTAGGTGACATTAGGTGGACTACATTGAAGGAATGTCTAAACACTTTGGCCATGTGATCATCAAAGGGGAGTTTACTATCTACCTGTGTCCCCAGGGCCATAATGACTTTCTCCGTACATACTGGATTGCCACCTATGTGGTAATTTGTGTGCACTTTGTTTTACCCAAAGGGGGTGACTATGCATTCTTTGGCATTCAGCTTGAGGGCATTGTTTTGACACCAGGTATCTGTCTCTGTAAGACACTTCTGGAGGATGTCTTTGTCAGCTGTACAGTTGATTATGGACCACAGATACCAGTCATCTGCAAACCTGTTCAGCCATACACCTCCCCTGCTTGCCTGTACCTCTGAGCAGTATCTACTGAACAGGTGGGGTCCCAGTACCAAGACCTGTGGGATGCCATTTGTGACTGGCTTAGAGTTGGACATGGCACCCGCAACTCTGAACGTGTGTGTTTGATCTTTGAGCCACTTGGCCACCCATCCTGTGACATAGCTGTTAATGTTCAAGCTTGTACGCTTGTCCATGATGACAGAGTGGGGAATGGTGTAGAAAGTCCTTAGCGAGGTCAAGGTGGGCTGTGTGGACTACTTTCACCTCCATCTATGTCCTTGGTAACTGTTTGAAATAAGTCAACTAGGTTTAGGAGCCAGGATCTGCCTTTAACAAGGCGAAGTTGTGTAGAATCCAGTGTCTGGAGGTCTCCAATGTCTCAGTTTATGGGTTCCATGACAATTTGCTCAATAGCTCTGTAGACCAGGCTGAGTAGACATATTGGGCAATGGTTTCCAGGTGCTGTTGTGGCACCCCCTTTGTGGAGCTGGATGATTGTTAGTGTATGCCATTCTTTGGGTACATAGCCTGTGGTACACTTGAGTCTGGACAGTGAATGTAGGTGAGGGTGTAGTTCCTTTTGGGCCTAGTGTAAGATGCAGCCTGGGATACCATCCAGTCCCACTGATGCTGTGTTCTTAGCTTTGGTGAGGGCTTTTACCTGCATGTCCATGACGTCTGGGGCTCTGTATCCTTCTGTGATGGACACAGGCCCTTTTGGAGGTGTTGGGGGGAGGTTACACTGAACTTGAAGTTGGTTCGGTGTATTTCTTTCCATTTTTCAGTAGCTGACAGCATATTTGGAAGTTGACACCTACATGTCTGGTATAGCTACTGAAGGCTTTGTGGTTGCTGTTCTTACATTCCTTGGCTATTTGTCTTTAGAAACTGTCCTTGGATTATTTTATGAGCGATCATTGTTTCTTCCTAATAATGATCAGTGATGCCTTTCCTTTAGTGAAGTTGGCTCTATCATGTGTTTGTTTCCTCCTTCTGTTGTCTAGCTTATTTATGGCCACTAACCACATGATTGTTGTCCTATTTTTGGAGGTGTGCATCTTGGTTTTATTTGTGATGTCTCATTCCATGCATACCTGTAGATGCTCATAGGATGCACTTGTAAATGATTCTGCAGATTGCATACCATTATCCTATAGCAAGAGGTCTTTGGAACATTCCACTTTGGTCTTGGGAAGTGTGCAGTTTGCTTTTGCAAATGTCTTCAAACTGGTTTCCTTGACTGGGTGGGGGGGGGGGCGGGATGTGGATGTCCAGTGTGATTACTTAATGATCTGGTATTACCAGCGAGGGGTTTATCTCTGTTGTGGAACACTGGTACCCCATGTTGGTGATGATCATGCCCTGTATGTTGTCACCTCTAGTGGGCATGGTGACCAGCTGTTCCAGGGTGTTAGAGTTTCTAAACTCTAGGAAACATTGGGCAAAGGACGTTGTACATGAGTAATTCTCCCACTCAATGTTTGGGTAGTTGTAATCTCCTCATATAATGGTGTTTGATAGGACCTTTATATTTCCCACTGTTCTCCGGAATACTGAGTGAGGTTCCTGAGACAAGGTACATGATCTGTAGCAGGCTACAATCTGATGAGCAGCTTTGCCCAATGTTAGTTGCACTTGCATGGTCTCCAAGGCCTCATGCTGTGCCACTAACCTGAAGGTGTGGGTATCCATAAGGTAAATGGGTACACCCCTTCCTTTTGTATTTCACTTGTGGTTTTGGGTCCAAAAGCCAGAGGGATTGTGAGTGTTTTATGTGCAGCATGTCCAACAGCTCTGTGTTTGACATAGCTTTGTATGTTAGGCAGTGAACACCTCTGAGTAGGCGATATGCAAGGGAGTACGGATGGAGCATTTTGAGATGGTCTGTGTATGGCATGTATTTCAGGCCACTAATGCTCTTTGTGAGGTATTGCTGCTGGATTTCCAGTTGTTGTAGTTGTCTTGTGAGGTACATAACAAAAGTGGCGTTGTACTCTATTATAGTTTTAGTGAGTGATGAGTAGAGGGGAACAATGTCCTCTTCTATTCTGCATGAGACACATTTTGTGATGAGGTGTGACACATAGGAGGGTTTCCTGACTACTGTGGGAATGGGATTATCACAGTTGTGTCCACTGTCCACCTGTGACCCAAGGTCTCTTGTCACACTTTCAGTGTGAAGTATATTACCACCTATGTTGTAGTTCTTGGCAACGGAGTTGTTAACAAAGGGGATGACTGCACCTTTTGGCATTGAGCTAGAGCTCATGGCTTTGACAACAGCCATCTGTCTCAGTGAGGCCCTTTTGTAGGATGTCCACATCTTTAGTGTTTACAATTATGGCTCCTAGTTTGCAGTCCTCTGGAAACTTCAGTAGCCACAGACCTTCCATGTTAATGTTTACTTCAGGGAAGTAGATACTACACAGCCTGGGAAGTTATCTGGTCCCATGGCTTCTGTGATACTGGCTTTGGAGAGTGTTTTTTACCTGTGCAGCCGTGATGACAGCAACTTTGGAGTCTTCCATTAAAGAGATGTGCTCTTTCATGGGTGAGAGGGGGGTAAAGTTAACACTGATCCTATCTGCCAGGATGTTGCCAATATCAGTTGGCTCTGTACATTTAGTGCCATTGAGCTGTAACTCAGAACAGATCTGAGTATAACCATGACATGGACCTGTCTGTTGGGCAGAGATCTCCTGAGTAGACAGTATGCAACAGAGTACAGATTGGGTTACATTCAGTCTTGTTGCATGGGGCAACTATTTGAGGCCAGTAATCCTCTTGTTAAGGTACTTCATTGGTCTTTCTAGCTGCTGAACGTGCCTAGTCACATTCATCACAAGTGTGATGTGGTACTCTCTGACAGGTCTGATGACTGCTGAGTAGGGGGAACCTCGTTTGACCTACATGCACAGACCTTGGCAGTTTGTGTGAACACATAGCATGATTTTCTGACCACATTGTGAATGTGTTTCTGGAAGTAGAGATGACTATCCACATTTGTCCATAGATCCCTTATTATCACATCCGTATTTAGCCTAAGTGTGTGAGCATGCCCAGTATGACCTTCAGTATGTTGCTGCCTGACATTTGCTTCGTTTCTTTAAGTGTGTGAGCATGCCCATTATGACCTTTCAGTGTGATGCTGAATGAAATCCACTACATTTGTTGGAGTGTGTGAGCACGCCCGGTATAGACATTTATACTATATGTGTATGGAAAATCAAGTTGTATTTTTACAGCAGGGCTCACCTTTGTGTCATGGATCAACAGGGATCATGCTGTGCCTGCAGGGCTTCCATGAGACACTTTGCATAGACTTATCAACATTTCTACATACAGGGGGGGACAGTTATTCTTTATACATTTCTACCCGGGCACACACCTGATTGTTACTGTGGGTGTACATAGGATGAGGGTTTCACCTGACACTTATACACATTTGCTATGCCTGCATTGCTATGTATGGGACATCATTTCAGTCTGTACTGTTGCCTATCGTACTGGCTTGAGGCATACTACTGTACTACAGATCTTAGCGTCCAATGTCACGTATATTAGATTGCGACTTCATAGCCTACACAACCCACATCACACCGCCTGGCCTGATGTTCTCTATCTGCAAAGACATGTGGGGGAGGTTACCCATTTGCCTCTTTATGGGCATGATACAGCATTTCTTTGTGTTTGCATTAGTGTACAATTGTCCTGCTGTGTCTGTGCCACTGAAATGCTATCATGGCTTAGTGGTTCAGTACTGTTACTATAGTGCACAGTATCCTGGGTTTGAGCCCTGTCACTGCTTTTTATTTTCATGCTGGGCAGACCAGACTGCTTAAGGAACAGTAAAGCAAATATAAGCATGTTTAACTGACTTTGCTCAACTTTGCCCAACCTTGCCCAACATTGCTCAACGTTGCCCGATGTTGCGCTAGTTAGCACGAGCAATTTTGTTTACATATACTAAATATTGGTAAAAGCTGCTTAGCACTGCTTTATATTGCTTAAAACATGGCAATCATGCCTCAGGTGGTGCTGCAGTGCTGCCTATGTCGGATGCACATACTACACTCCCTATACATGTTTGGAAACAGGTAGTGTCAAGTTAGGCATCCCTTTTATTTTATGTGCGAGTCAGAGAGAGGTATCATTTCCAGGGTTCCTACTGAGCCAGTGTATGTGCTATGCATTGCCTCTTTGCCAAGGTCAAGGCATACTGGGCACGCCTCCTTCTGTCTACTGGGGCAGGCTCAGGTTGTTCCTCCTCCGAGTCACGCTGTGCCTGTGCAGGTCTTGCCAATGGTGGGGGGCTGTTTGGCCCTGTCCCATGCTGTTCCTGCTGCAGTTGTTTTTGCAGGATCATATTGTGTAGCATGGCACATACCATGACAATTTGGGTACATGTAGTTGGTGAGTACTGCAAGGCGCCACCAGATGTGTCCAGGCACAGGAACCGTGACTTGAGCATCCCAAATACATGCTCGATTACATTTTGTGTTTGTGCGTGTGCCTCATTATGGTGTTCTTGTTCAGGTGTGTGTGCCTTTCTGATGGGTATCATCAGCCATGGCTCCAGTGCGTATCCAGCATCCCCCACTAGGTGACCATCAGGGATGTCCCCATTGGCAAATGTCTGGTACAGCTGCGACAGATGCCAGATATGGGAATCGTGGTAGCTTCCAGGGCAGCCAGCACACACATTCTGTATTATGCCCTGGGCATCACACATGACCTGGCAGTTGATGGAGTGGAAGCCCTTGTGGTTGATGTAGGCCCTACCCCGCTCACCAGCTGGTGCTTTGATGTGTATGTGCATGCAGTCAATTGCACCCACTACCTCAGGGTGTTCCACTATTTGATGGAAGAGACGCATATTGTTGGCCAATACCTCACGGGAATTGGGGAAATATACATGATCACCGACATGTGCTGACATGGCATTCAGGAACTGGTGCAGTACCCTGGATGCTGATGCCTGTGAAATCCCCATCATATCACCAGTTGGTCTCTGGAAGGTACCTGTTGCTAGTATTCTTAGGCCAACACATACCTTGGTTTCCACTGGGATTGGTTCCCCTCTGTTGGTTCTGTGTGTGAGGCATGGCCTGCACAGCTCAACAATTTGCTGCAATTGCACCCACTACCTCAGGGTATTCCACTATTTGATGGAAGAGACGCATATTGTTGGCCAATACCTCACGGGAATTGGGGAAATATACATGATCACCGACATGTGCTGACATGGCATTCAGGAACTGGTGCAGTACCCTGGATGCTGATGCCTGTGAAATCCCCATCATATCACCAGTTGGTCTCTGGAAGGTACCTGTTGCTAGTATTCTTAGGCCAACACATACCTTGGTTTCCACTGGGATTGGTTCCCCTCTGTTGGTTCTGTGTGTGAGGCATGGCCTGCACAGCTCAACAATTTGCTGCAGGAGCTCTCTGTCCACTCTATAGAGCTCCACTATCTCCAGCTCATGTAGCCCCTGGTAGGTTACCCTGGGTCTGTACACTCTTCTCCGTCTCCTCACTGTGGGTTGCTCAGCAGCATTCGCAATGGCACCACCCTCAGTATCTTGCACATGTCACCTTATAATAGCAATGGCAGCCCCTAACATTATTTTGTCTCAGTTAAGCTTTTTAAGTTTTCACTTCTCTTTGTAGACTGCAGTGTTGCAGTGTTTCTGAGAAAAACATGGAGGAATGTTGTTTGCAGAGTTTTAAGTGCTGGGCTGGGCTGGGCTAGGGTACTGCCTGTGTAATTGGCTGATTCTGATTGATTTCACCTGGCAACTCTGCTAGTTCTCCTTGGTTAACTTCCTACTACTTTTTTTTCCTTTTCCCCTTTCTGTTTCCACAGGGGGCAGAGCCATGCAAACAAGTGCAAACACATGCACACGAGCGCACACACGCACGCACACAGGCTTACACAAGCTTACACAGCCTTAGGCTGGTGCACATTCGTGCATACAGGCTTAAACAGCCTTACACAAGCTTACACGGGTGCACACATGCACACACAGGCTTAGATGGGTTTACAGGCATGCACATGTGTGCACACAGTGTAAGCATCTTTGCAAGAAACTTCAGTGATAGCCATGGTGTACACCTTCAGTTTCTGGGTTTCAGTTTAGACAACTGTAGACATGCCTCTTCCAATCCTGAGTAACTCACAGCAAACACATGCCACTCTGCTCCAATAAACTTACAGTCTTTTGGATACACACCCCCTCATAATGTCACCTATCTTCTACTCTGTTACTCCCTAATCCTACTCTTAAACTCTAGGGACATGGTTCACATGGCAGGGAAAATTGGGATTCACCATCCTTATACTCATTTGCATAGGATTGCCTACTAATGCTTGGTTACATCTCTCAGACTGAGCTTCCCCCTTTAGCAACCACAACTCAGTAGCCATGTTGTCTTCAGCCTGCCATTCACCTGCATGGCAGATGAACATTTTGAATAAAATGCCTATTTTTGGCTTTTATTTATTTATTTTTCTGGTTTTTAGAGCGCCACACATTTGCATGGCGCTGTGCTATGCTTAAACATCAGAGATCGAGGAAAAAAAATGTTTTTTATTATTTTGCAACAGATAAAAATGCCAGTGACCATATATTTGGCCATTTGCATGCTTCCTCAACTGGATGCATACTTTATTTGGAGCTGTCATAGCTCCATTTTGCTATTTGCAGAACGGTACTCAGTTGCCAACCGAGTACATTTCTGCAAATAACACTACTCTTACTCGGACAAGTTAGTGTTTCCTGGATCACAAATTTACCTCATTTGCATAGCTTTTAGCAGCAAATGAGGTAATTTGCATAACCTAACACTGTCCATGCAAGAGTCGTTTTAGGAGCTCTCATGCACGCCCCTGCCGGCTGTTCCTGGATCGCTCGGCAGACATGTTGGCTGGCTGGAGTCTTACTCTACTCTTAGACTCCATGCAAGCCTTCATGAATCCGGCCCTCAGTCTTTACCAGTTAACACTTTTTTATATTATATATGCCATATTATCACATAATGCTATTAAACATGTATTATGCATTTACCTTACGTACCATTGTTTTTTTACACATCTGCATATTTTTCATTTGCTCAGAAAGAGGAGAATGGATTGATTTTTTCAACACAAAATCATCCCCTGTAAAGCATACAATGCCAAATGCAAATGAATAATTACAACTTAAAACAAAGAATATACAGAGATGATCCAAAATAAACTGAAGACTTACCAGAACTTAAAACCATTTCTGTATGTAGTTATTCAAACTCACAAAAGCAGCAACAATAGCTAAGATTAAAAATTACGACTTAAGGGTTATTTCAAGATTATTGTTTGTCATGTACTGTTCTCAATAAATTCCTTATGAGTTAACAGGAAACATACAAAACACTATCACATTCACTATAATAATGGCACACGTCACGTGACAGAATGTATACCAACAAAAACAGAATCTCTAGTAGTTTTTTTGAGGAACATTTAGCATTATACTGTTGCACATAGCTTATTCACAAATACTGTCATAACAAAAAACACAACTATGTGTTTAATCTATTGCTGATTTGTCACTTTAGAAGTTCACTACAATGATAGAACAGCAACTGCTCTGTTGTTGGATAATAAACCTAAAGTGCTTCCAGTCAATGAAAAGTTGCTGAAGATATAATTTAACGAGGACACCAGAACTGTGGTATGTATTTTTCCCTCCTTTCTAAATACAGGACTGCCATTCACAAATTCTATGTATGTATGCATGTATGTATGTATGTATGTATGTATGTATGTATGTATGTATGTATGTATTTATTTATTTATTTATTTATCTATCTATCTGTTTATTTATCCTTTGTTGATTGGGTAAGTCCCACTAGGCTAGTAGCATCTTGTCAGGGGGCACCTGAGATGGAATGTATACTACTAGGGGAAATTTGGCATAGGCATCAGAGAAATTTCCCTACTCTTTTAGATAGGTACTGTGGGATCTTTTACATCCACCTGAGCTACTACCAACTCTAGAAGATGGGGCCTCGGTTTAACGTCATCCAAAGGACTATTACTAATTGCTTGCATCTTACTTGGAAATGCATTAGGCCTTCATCTATTTTCCCTTTTGCTATTTGCTCAACATATTTTGAAATTTGATAAAAAAAGGGCTATATTTATATTTTTTCTGTACTATATCTGCAGTGTTGGTTCTACAGGTGCTGTACTCTAAACAAAACAAAAGACATTTAAGTGGGTTGTTGTGGGCACTGAGTGCAGACACAGCATGTACCTTTGTGTAATCAAGTGTTTAGGCTGCAATTTATTACAAATGTTGCTATAACTCATTTTCCAACTGCGTCTATAAATTGCCCGCTGTGAGGGTGTTTGTAAGCCTTAGAAAATGTATTTTAAAAAAGCATCTTCATTTTGCTCTGAGAAGCACAAGTGCACATATTTTTATTGAACTGGTGCAAGGCAGGGCAGAAAGCTGAAGCAGAACGAAACTTTCAGGAGTAATAACATAAGTAGTGAAGCCATAAAGCTGCATACTAAAACAGAATTTCTTCTAAGGACAACGTCAACATAGTACAAATAGCAGCAATGATGACTTTAGTGGAAAATGGTATGTACTCACTGAAACTATTTGGGATGCCTAGGTTAAAACAAACAATTTATCCAACTACATTTAAATGTCTGGAAAAAAAAACAAATGTCTCTTTATCATGTATATGTAAAGCAGTCTCAGCCTGAAGACTGAGCATTTGATGTCTCATTTTGTGTGGCTTGGCTGCATAGAGGAACAGTGAACATCTGCTGAGCTTGTCAGCACTACTGTGCTTTCAGGGGGTTATGTCCCGCATTACTTTTGAGGCTATACTTTCAGAGGTTATGTCTCGCATTACTTTTGAGGCTATACTTTCAGGGGTTATGTCTCACATTACTTTTAAGGTGTGTCTGCATTAAGAATTTCTCTTGTCTGACACTTGTAACCCCATTCTACAAATGGGAATTTTCCCAGAGCTTGATGCAATGCTTGGAACATTTTGTTTCAATCTGTAGTGTGACAGTTGTAACATTTATGTTTCTTGAGATAACATTTATGTTTTATATGATGTATAGGACACCAGGACTACTGTGTATTGTACTGAGGATCAGACTGAGAATCTTTCCCATCTATTTCACTTATGCTGTCTGAGGCTTTGGGTTAAAAAAGGGAATATTTACAAACTGTCACTGTTTTAATTATCTGAAATCAGTCATATAAGTTAAGCTAATGATCCACATTGGTTGTATTTGTCAACATATACTTCTGACACAATAATAAAGTGTGTGTGTGTGTGTGTGTGTGTGTGTGTGTGTGTGTGTGTGTGTGTGTGTGTGTGTGTCTGTGTGTGTGTTATACTATATATCTGCAACAGTATGAGACTCAAAAAGCAACTCTAACATCCCTTGTGAAACTATTGCCGCTAGCTTTGTGGACCGTATTAAAAAATGTACCTCTGTGGAATATGTTGAATACTTCTGCATTTCCAAATTAAGAGTTATAGGTGTCCGCAATGAATAGTAGTATCTTGTTTCACTGACATGCAATTATTTGATAAAAAAACACTAAACCTGTAGATTCAATAAAGCCTACATGAGCCGCTAAAACTGTGTGCACATTGCAGAGCAATGTGCACATGGTAGCACACTGTTTTATATTCAGTAAGTGGCTCTACACAATGTGTAGAACCATAGAAACAGGGTAAATACCATGGTATGCTAATTATAGCATAAGCAGCTGAATTGTATGCTAATCAACCAATCCAAATGGAAAAGCTATTCAACAAGCTGTAAAGCAACCATGCAGACTCAGTGCTGGTTTTCACTGTGAATTCCAAAACCTTTTGGAATACAGCCATGGAAAGGAGTCTACACAGAAAGAATGTTAGGGGCTGCTTTTGCTTTAATTCATGTGTATGTGCAACAGGCTGAAGTCTATGCTGCTGCTAATAGACCAAGGCCAAAAAGGAGAAGAGTTTTCCGATCCCATTTAACTTATCACAAACTGCTTGAGGTGGAAATTGTAGAGCACTACAGTGTGGATAAAGATACACCACAGAAACTCTGCAACCTCTGTCTTCCTCAACTCAGACCAAGGGCAAACAGAGGGGAGTCTATGCCAGTGGAGACAAAGGCATGTGTAGCACTTAGAATTTTAGCTACAGGATCCTTTCAGAGACCAACAGGGGACATGCTGGGGGTGTCACACATATCAGCATCGAGGAACCTCCATCAATTCCTGAATGCTATGCTCCAACATTCCATTGACCACATATATTTTTACCATACACCTGAGGACAGGGTCACAAATATGCAGGAAATCTACCCTCTAGTACACTACCTTAACATACCAGGTGCCATAAATTGTACACATATAGAATTCAAAGCACCACCCTGGGAACAGGGAATGGTTTACTTAAATAGAAAGGGCTTCAACTCCATTAACTGGCAAGTCATGTGTAATGCTAAAGGAATCATCTTGAATGTGTGTGCTGGCAACCCAGGCAGTTACTACAACTCACATACCTGGCACAAGTCCCAACTGTATCAGATGTTTACTAGGGGTGATATCCTACATAGGTCACTTACTGGGGGATGCAGGTTATGCACTGGAACCATGGTTGATAATGTCCATCAGAAATACAAACACATCCACTGAAGAATGCCATAATGAGGCACACACTCAAACCTGAAATATCACAGAGCATGTATTTGGGCTGCTGAAGTCTTGGTTCTGGTGCCTAGATACATCTGGGGGACCCCTGCAGTACAATTCACATACATGTACTAAAGTCTTCACCATCTGTGCCATACTTCATAATATCATCATGAGAAAATGGTTTCTGCAAGATCAACAAGGGGCACACATCCCGCCACCAAGGTCACCGCAGCCACACACAGGTAAGGAGTCAGAGGGGAAACCAGCAGCTGCTGTGAACATAGGCACATGTAGGTATGCTCAAAATGCCCTCACATTGACTAAGAGGCAATGCATAGCACATTCACACACCACTTAATAGGTCAAAACCTTCATTCTACACAGGGTCTATATTATATAGTCAAAGTTTAAAAACTTTGAACCTCACATGAATAAACTCATATGAGCAAAGTTCGAAACATCGACTATATAATGAAATAAAAAAATACCTTACCACTCTGAGCCGAGGGGCAAGCCACCCTGTACCCCCCATGTGGGGGGCTGCACCCCCCACACACCCCCACTTAAATATACCATTGACTTTCACCTTCGACCTTTCCGACGTTCAGTCATATGATGTCGACCATCTATGATTTGAACATCGGAACGGTCACTCATCTAATATAGACCCTTCTACACACACACATATAGTAACACTGATGCCAGACAGTGCTCACATCCTTTGCCTACCCATGTAATGGCTGTGTACTGATAACATCACACAGAGTCAACCCTGAACTAAAACTGTAGCAGCTATCAGATTTACAAGGTAAGTGTTAAACATGGAATAGAATAAAAAATGTGTAATAATACAAATGAATGAGATATCCCTGCATACTGTTACTTGCTAATGTAAGCAGGTATAAGGTGGGTGATTTTTACAGCAATGACTTCAAGATGTGCCAGCAGTGACTTATGTGAATACCTGTGTCCTCTATCAAGTAATAGACCTCAGGCATCAAAGATTCACACATTCATACCTCTCAAAAGTATTCATGGTCACAGAATGTCTTCAGTTTGGCCTCATACATTTGTGCTGATAAATTATTAAGGAGAGAAGTTAGAAAGTAATTGCTTATTTCTGTTTCAGACTTCATATCCATCAGAAAAATCTTAAAAATACTGATGCAAAAACTGTTTGATTCTATCAACTGTCTATAACTTTGTAAGACCAAAATATTTAAAAAGTCTCCCTATTGTTGAGCCTTTCTCTTACTTTTGTTTATTGCTTAGTCCACTTTTTTACTGTAGGAGTGTTAGAGGCGTGTCCACATTACAAAAACCTGTAAGAAAGCAGCACAATTAGCAAAACAGCATCACAAACACAGATATTCTAAGCACTAAGTCAACTATGCACCCTGAGCATCAGACACAAAGCGTATGTATCCTTGAATCCAAAAGATAGAAAACAAGGATATGACACAGTTATCATCACTTGCACAGGATGTTATATGAGTGTGCATGTGGGTAGGAGGGGGCAGGAAGCCTAGGCTGAAACAAAAGGTAAGTAACTGCATATGAGTAAGAAATAGAAACAGGCAGACAGAAGGGTAAAGTAACAAATGGTCACTGAGACAGAATGAGCTTTAAGCCTCACAGCTGAATCATATAACTGTTGTGTGTCAGTATGGGCCCTCCAGATGAAATTGGTGTGTGAGTGTCTGCAAGAACACAGCCAAGCTCTGTGCTAGCTCTATGCCTTGGTATGTTGGACAGATGTGAGCTATGCATGGTGGAGGTACCTGAACATGAGAACTGGCTCTACCAGGTGTTGTACTGGCACATCCACAGCCACAGTAAGATGCACTGCTGCTACCTGAATGTGACTGATGTCTGTTGGATGAGTTTTCCTCATGAGGATGCCCAGAACCATGACTCCATCTCCTGCCACTTCTGGGTGTGGACATCTGGTGGACAGTAAAAGTAGTGCCACTACAGGAGTGTGACCGGGCATGGCCACATCAGCTAGCATCAGATGATGTGGCTGACCTACTCCATATAGATGCTGTCCCCATACCAGCAGATGTTCCATCACAGACACCACCCATTCCAACTTGCCAATCATCCGATCCATTGAATGGGCAACATGGTGGAGGCAGTCATGCATGTCAGCCTGTGACATATCTACAACCCTAAGTATTTCTTTGGAGGACCTATTAAAATATGCCTCCATGATGTCCCTAAACATATGTGGCATAGAAAGACACACTTGGATCAGGTGGAGGATGGACAGCAGACTTCCTCCAAGCACCCCTAACAACCCTCCAGAATGGCACCTCACCCACACTTTGGTTAAGGCCAGAGTCAACAGGCACCAAAGTCACAGTAACCACACTACTCTGATTGAGTGTCTCACCTTCCACCTGTCCAATATCTGAGGGCTCACTGGAATAAGTATGCATAGGCTTACTGACTGTGTCTGAGGGAAATACAGGGGATGGCTGAATGTCAATCTCCATGTCAGATTCGACCTCTGCACCCCCCAACAATGCCTCTGTTTGGCCACCATCATCATCAGAGTCTGCTGATACCCTGACATCAGGTGCTAAGAGTCCT
The DNA here is from genome assembly GCF_019279795.1 of Protopterus annectens. Classification (NCBI taxonomy): domain Eukaryota; kingdom Metazoa; phylum Chordata; order Ceratodontiformes; family Protopteridae; genus Protopterus; species Protopterus annectens. The sequence continues at coordinate 700,328,761 of NC_056746.1, read as the reverse complement.
TCACTTCCACTGTCAAGATAACTTGTGATAATAAGCAACAAACACAGGAAATAAATTAATACTACACTACTATAATCCAATACATGCTAACAAACTAACAGTGGTGCCACTATTACAGACAGTACAGCAATACACACAATAGTCTTGACACCCACATCACACATATGAATACAATAAATATTTCTGTGAACTGCTCATTAGTACTGACATAAAAATGTTTTGTTTAACATGTGCAGATGACTCCAGAGTTCCTAGGGTGGATGGTCCTGAAAGATGTTGAGCAAAAGGTAAGGACAGAATCATCACAATTAACAGTAACACAAGGGGTTAAAACTTTTGGCCCTTTATGTGTCATTTAACAATAGTTTTAATAACTTGGATGACACGTCCACCCCAAGCCCATGTGTAATCAATTAGAATGTGCTAAGTGTATCAATTCATGATTAGTCCCACCCCAAAAAATATATTAAACAAAACTTAAGTATTGCTGTCAATATTTTACTATACAAGAAATATTTAACAATTGAGATAGGTAAGCCTACCTGGAGTCTCCTCCTGGGGCATACTTGTCCTCCCTCAAACAGCAGCACAAACATCAATCACATGCTGTTGTGCATTTTCTACTGTGCTCCCTGGATTCCTGACAGTGGACAGGATCTCGTCATTTGGTGTCAGTGGTGGCTCTGTAGCATGCCCCTTGGTAGCCATCTGTCTATGAGCCACTGCAGTTGCTCTCCTTTGGGCTAATGAAATCATGTCAGTGGCCCTATGGCACACCTGATAATCTGTACTTCTTTGACCACCAATGGCATTTACTTCAGCCTGTCAAATTTGCATTCTTACAGACATATTGCTATATTCTCACTCAAGCAGAAAGGCACCATGTTGCCTAAATGCTTGGACAATAACTTCATTCTCATGGTCACTGAAAGGGGGTTTGCAAGGATTGGGATGTCTGGGTGCCATAGTCCTATGTCACATAAAACACACAAAAAAAGGATAAAGCACATAAGTATCAGATAAATAAAAGTCCTGATTAGGTATTGCACATAAAAATAGTTTTTCAATATTATCCACTGGAGAAAAAAAAAAACAGTCAAGATATTCAAATATAAAAAAAGGATTTATGTGGTTGTAACATATTACAGTCACACAATGCAAGGTTGGATACAAAACAAGGGGTAGTAACAATAGCAAAACAAACTTCTGTGCAAACAATTTTTTTGTGGCAATACAGAAATGGAACTTGACTCCACCACCCCCAAAACAACAGGAAAATGATACATTTTCCTAACAAATAAACAGAATAAAACATCAAAATAAAAAGAAAACCACAAGTGATAATGGAGCACTATATCACACAAAATGAACTTAATCCACTGGTTTAGCACTTTCAGCCCAAGAATTAGGCCATCATCATAACAAAGTGTTAAAAGACTGTCTCATTGTTATACTATCATCAATACACATCAAACCAATTAAATCTTATTTTACTTAAACTTAATGTAAAAACTGTTTAAAATGTGTTTAAATAAAAATGCATTTTAAATAAACCATACATTTCTAACAAATATATAAACTATTTACATTTGTTGTAATAAGATTTTCTTTTCAACACAGCTTTATAGTTGACACCATTGTTAAGCCCTGGTGCCCTGCATGCATCTAAGAAAACCTGCCATTTAAACTCTCTAAAATCTAGTTCCCCATCTCTGTCTCCTTTAAAGCCCAATGGAACATTATCTATAACTGTAAAAAGAACCTTAACACTGTTATTACTACTCGCACAGTTTAAAGTGTGCTTGTAAAGAGCATTATCTAAATTTGTCTTTTTTATGGCATAATAGTGTTCGTACATTCTGTTTTTAAGTTGCCTATCGGTTTTCCCAATATAGAATGAAAAACAGGTGGAGCATTTTGCCATGTATACCACAAATGTAGATTTACAATTAAAAATGCCTGGAACATGTCACATCTTGATCTGAGTTGCAACATTAAAATCTGTTCCCTCTGAAATGTATTTACAAAAATTGCAACTTTTACATTTAAAAGTACCTATGCTGCCTTGAAGTTTTTTTCTTTGTCCACTTTCTAACATTTGTTTGAAATTCCTTCCTCTTGTGTTAACAAACATGGGGGCTTCTCCTACTACCATCAGAAGATCACTATTTGAAACTAATATTCTCCAGTTGTTGGACAGTATGTTTTTAATTTCTTTACTGTCTAAGGTAAAGGTTAACAACATGGATGTTACCCAATCCTTCTTGTTTTGTCTGCTTCCAATAAGCCCCTCCCTTTCACTTGTACTAATAATGTCTTGGACTATTTTAGAAGGGTACCCTCTGTTTTTAAATCTAGAATGCAATTCATGCACTAACAAATCTAACTGTGCTTCATCACTTGTAAGTCTCTTAAGCCTTATTAACTGCCCCTTTATAATGTTATATTTCTCATAAGTGGGATGCATACTAGAGTAACTCAAAAGACCATTGCTTGCCACATTCTTATAACTGATGCAGGACCCCAAACAATCTTTACCTTCCTCTTTAATAACTTCTAAATCTAAGAAACAACTTACAATTATCCCAGCTACCAGTACATTTTTTTATTTGGAGAGGCACACAAACTGAGCTTTTACAGTTCATTGTAGACATGTAAGATATGTTTCTTAGATTTAGAAGTTATTAAAGAGGAAGGTAAAGATTTTTTTGGGTCCTGCATCAGTTATAAGAATGTGGCAAGCAATGGTCTTTTCAGTTACTCTAGTATGCATCCCACTTATGTGAAATATAACATTATAAAGGAGCAGTTAGTAAGGCTTAAGAGACTTACAAGCAATGAAGCACAGTTAGATTTGTTAGTGCCGGAATTGCATTCTAGATTTAAAAACAGAGGGTACCCTTCTAAAATAGTCCAAGACATTATTAGTACAAGTGAAATGGAGGGGCTTAGTGGAAACAGATGAATCAAGAAGAATTGGGTAATGTCCATGTTGTTAACCTTTACCTTAGACAGTAAAGAAATTAAAAACATAGTGTACAACTGGAGAATATTAGTTTCAAATAGTGATCTTCAGATGGTAGTAGGAGAAGCCCCCATGTTTGTTAACACAAGAGGAAGGAATTTCAAAGAAATGTTAGAAAGTGGACAAAGAAAAAAGCCTCAAGGCAACATAGGTACTTTTAAATGTAAAAGTTGCAATTTTTGTAAATACATTTCAGAGGGAGCAGATTTTAATGTTGCAACTCAGAGCAATATGTGGCATGTTCCAGGCATTTTTAATTGTAAATCTACATTTGTGGTATACATGGCAAAATGCTCCACCTGTTCTTCATTCTATATTGGGAAAACCAATAGGCAACTTAAAAACAAAATGTATGAACACTATTATGCCATAAAAAAGACAAATTTAGATAATGCTCTTTACAAGCACACTTTAAACTGTGTGAGTAGCAATAACAGTGTTAAGTTTCTTTTTACAGTTATAGATCGTGTTCCATTGGGCTTTAATAGAAACAGAGATGGGGAATTAGATTTTAGAGAGTTTAAATGGCAGGTTTTATTAGATGCATGCAGGGCACCAGGGCTTAACAATGGTGTCAACTATAAAGCTGCGTTGAAAAGAAAAGTTTATTACAACAAATGTAAATAGTTTATATGTTTGTTAGAAATGTATGGTTTATTTAAAATGCATTTTTATTTAAACACATTTTAAACAGTTTTTACATTAAGTTTAAGTAAAATGAGATTTAATCGGTGTGATGTGTATTGATGATGGTATAAAAATGAGACAGTTTTTTAACACTTTGTTCTGATGAAGTCCTAATTCTTGGGCTGAAAGCGCTAAACCAGTGGATTAAAGTTCATTTTGTGTGATATAGTGCTCCGTTATCACTTGTGGTTTTCTTTTTATTTTATCAAAGTTACACAAAGTGTGAGACAAGTCTGCAATTTTTTTTTAGAATAAAACATCAGTAACTGCTATAATTAATATCAAATAAACCATCCCAAAAAATGTGTTCACATTTACCACAGAACATTCAGTGTTATGCAATTGACAGTCACCTCTACCTGTGACTAGCACTCCCTTAGAGGTGTCTATAGGCCATCGTAGAAGGTTAACACCCCTGTGTCATTCACAATATAGAACATTTAAATTTCTCTGAAATAACAATGGAATAGTGTAAGGAGAAATAGTTGTAACATTAGCATTTGTGGTGAAAGTTAATAAGACTGTGCATATTAGAAACTAAAATGCCCTGACAAAAATGCCTATGCCATATCAGTAAACTTCTAAGAAGTGCATACAGATAAAAGTAGCATTTGCTAATGCATATATAAAAATGTTTCTAATTTGCATCTGAGCATAAGCAGTATATAACTGAAAAATGCAATCATACCTTATCAAGATCCAGTAGTCTTCTGTGTTATCCACATAAACAACTCTCATCACCTTCAGGTTCCCTTTTTATAGTGTAGATTCAGGTCTGTAACATGGTGAAAATGCAAATGAAGTATGAACTTGTTAGAATTGCTGAACCCCAAAATCTTGTCTAAGTGCAGCAGATGTAAATATAGTGTAGTCACTGCCTCAGTGTTTGTTGCTAATGGATTGCAACTGTGAATGATTACTGGTAGGAAGAAAAAAAACACAACAACAACTCAGACTCCCTTACTTCCAATGGGTGTGTTTACCAGATTAGACTTACAAAGTGCAGACATAATTGTTGCAAAATTTTAAATGAAATTAAGCAACACACATTTCACAGTTCCTGTTCAGTAACATCCAACCTCCCTGAATTTGTTGAAAACTGTATATTATTGTCATTTAATAATATCAGACAGTTTAAGGTCAATGATGCAAAATGACTTAAAGACTACATGTCTCAGATTACTGGTCATATAAGAAAGGAATGATCAACATACACAGAGAGATAAGGTAGAGCTGCATTTCTGGAAGCAATAGTCATAAATGGCTGTGCAATCACTCATTGCACTACATTTGAAATTAATACACGTACAAACAACTCAGAAGTGTACAACTCTCATATTTTTTGTTAATACTGTTAATGATGTTGCAGTTGTTTGTATGCATAATAATTTTCATTCTCATAGTTGTTTCTGTGGCAAAGAGGGATAAGACACCCTTACTGTGTTTTGAAAGTACATTCGAGTGAGAGTCCAAATCCAAACATGGGTAAAAATAATTCATGTGTACCCATATAAATGTTGTAGTGCTGTTTATTTAACAGATTTCTTTCCTTCCTTTTTTCCTAATTATATATATATATATATATATATATATATACATATATATATATATATGGGTCTACTTTGTTTCATTGAAAGCTCATTTCACTGAATTTGAATTTCACCCTGACCAAATCACTGAAAGCTCAAATTACTGAAAACTCATTTCACTGTCACTGAAGTGAAGTACTAGCACTGTGTAGAGTACTGTAAGCCAAGTAAAAGGTATATGCCCTTTTCCTCACTGTATACAGTTAGAGGGGTGTGGGGGCACATTAGGAGTGTGAGGGGCATCCCCCTCCCACTTAGTTTGGATATATATTGTCTTATGGAAAGAGATAGTCATTGGTGATGTAAGTATGCATGTCTATGGTTTAAAATGTATTGTTTTGAGGCTTTCAGTGAAATATAATATAAAACCAAACTAGGTGGGGGGTTACCTACCCCAACCCCCCCCTAACTATATATACTAACTCCAGGATTGCAATACAGTAAGGAAAAGGGCATATACCTTTTACTTGCCTTACAGTACTCTACACAGTACCAATACTTCACTTCAGTGAAATGAGAGTCGGTGAAATGAGTTTTCAGCAATTTGAGCTTTCAACGATTTAGTCAGGGTGAATTCAAATTCAGTGAAATGAACTTTTAATGAAACAAAGTTGACCCATATATATATATATATATGCATTTATACACATATATATATATATATATATATATATATATATATATATATATATATTTATACACACACACACACATATATATGGATTCACTTTACATGCTCAAAATTCTGAAATATCGAATTTCAGAATCACGAGCCCATAAAGTGGAAATCCTAAAAGATCAAAATCCCAGAAGCGAGAAATTCAAAATCTCGCATTTTGGAGATGTTGAATTAGCGGTTCTGATGTTGCGCTGTGTTCATGGATTCAGGTAAGTGTTTCTGTTTTAAGGGTTTGGGTAGGAGCTGTAGTGTGTGTTAGTATGTTTTGTTACTCTGATGTGTGTGTGTGCAAGGGGAATGTAGCTTGTGTGGTGGTGTTTCATGTGTTTGTGTATGTAGTCGACCTTGGAGTTAGTATATTTAAATAGGGGGGGTGCATCGGTGCTTGCCCCCCTGCTTGTATGTAGTATAGGGTTGTGTATTTGTGTTTGGGGTGGAAGGTGTGTGTATGTGTGTGTGTGTGGTGTGTATGAGGTATAGAAGTCGTGATTCTGAATTTTGCTCTTCTGGGTTTTCGATCTTTTAGGATTTCCACTTTACGGGGTTGAGATTCTGAAATTCGATATTTCAGAATTCTGAGCATGTAAAGTGAATCTACACACACACACACACACACACATATATATATATATTATATATATATATATATATATATATATATATATATATATATATATATATATACACATGTGCATGGCTTAGCACAAGCAGGGTAACTGGAGAAACACAGTAATTCATGTAACGTACTTGTTTGATGACCAATACATCGGGCCGGATTCACGAAGGCTTGCACGGAGTCTAAGAGTAGAGTAAGACTCCATGCAGCCAACATGTCTGCCGAGCAATGCAGCAACAGCCGGCAGTGGCGTGCAAGAGAGCTCCTAAAACGACTCTTACATGGACAGGGTTAGGTTATGCAAATTACCTCATTTGCTGCTGAAAGCTATGCAAATCAGGTAAGTTTGCGATCCAGGAAACCCTAACCTGTCCGAGTAAGAGTAGTGTTATTTGTAGAAATGTACTCAGTTGTCAACTGAGTACCATTCTGCAAATAGCAAAACGGAGCTGTGACAGCTCCAAATAAAGGATGCATCCAGTTGAGGAAGCATGCCAGTAGCCAAATATATGGCCATTGGCATTTTTTCCCGTTGCAAAATAAAAAAAAAATATTTTTTTTACCTCGATCTCCGATATTTAAGCGTAGCTCAGCACCACGCAAACATGCTGCACTCTAAAAATCAGAAAACCAAAAAATAAAAGGCACAAATAGGGAATTTATTCAAAATATTAATTTGCCATGCAAGTGAATGGCAGGCTGAAGACAACATGGCTACTGAGTAGAGGTTGCTAAGGGTGGAGCTCAGTCTGAGAGATGTAATTAAGTATTAGTAGGCAATCCTATGCAAATGAGGATAAGGATAGTGAATCCCAATATTCCTTGCTATGTGAACCATTTCCCTAGAGCGTAAGAGTAGGAAAAGGGGATTAACAGAGTAGGAGATGGGTGACATCATGAGGGGGTATGTATGAAAAAGACTGTAAGCTTATTGGAGCAGAGTGGCATGTGGTTGCTGTGAGTTACTCAGGACTAAAAGAGGCGTGTCTACAGTTGTCTAAACTGAAATCAAGAAACTGAAGGTGTACACCGTGGCTATCACTAAAGTTTCTTGCAAAGCTGCTTACACTGTGTGCTCGCATGTGCGCGCGTGTAAACCCATCTAAGCCTGTGTGCGCATGTGTGCACCAGTGTAAACCTGTGTAAGGCCGTCTAAGCTAGTATACATGAATGTGCACCCGCCTAAGCCTGTGTGCGCACATGTGAGCGTGTTTGCGCTTGTTTGCACTTTGCTGCCCCCTGTGGAAACAGAAATGGGAAAAGGAAGGAAAGGAAGTAGTAGGAAGTTAACCAAGGAGAACTAGCAGAGCTGCCAGGTGAAATCAATCAGAATCAGCCAATTACACAGGCAGTACGCTAGCCCAGCCCAGCCCAGCACCTAAAACTCTGCAAACAACATTCTCCCATGTTTTTCTCAGAAACACTGTAACACTGCAGTCAACAAAGAGAAGTGAAAATGTAAAAAGCTTAAACTGAGACAAAAAATGTTAAGGGCTGCCATTGCTGTTATAGGGCAACATGTGCAAGATGCTGAGGGTGGTGCCATTGTGAATGCTGCTGAGCAACCCACAGTGAGGAGACGGAGAAGAGTGTACAGACCCAGGGTAACCTACCAGGGGCTACATGAGCTGGAGATAGTGGAGTGCTATAGAGTGGACAGAGAGCTCCTGCAGCAAATTGTTGAGCTGTGCAGTCCACGCATCACACACAGAACCAGCAGAGGGGAACCCATCCCAGTGGAAACCAAGGTATGTGCTGGCCTAAGAATACTAGCAACAGGTACCTTCCAGAGACCAACTGGTGATATGATGGGGTTTTCACAGGCATCAGCATCAAGGGTACTGCAGCAGTTCCTGAATGCCATGCCAGCACATGTCAGTGATCATGTATATTTCCCCAATTCCCGTGAGGTATTGGCCAGCAATATGCGTCTCTTCCAGCAAATAGCGGAATACCCTGAGGTAGTGGTTGCCATTGACTGCACGCACATACACATCAAAGCACCAGCTGGTGAGCGGGCTAGGGCCTACATCAACCACAAGGGATTCCACTCCATCAACTGCCAGGTTGTGTGCGATGCCCAGGGCATAATACTGAATGTGTGTGCTGGCTGCCCTAGAAGCTACCACAATTCCCATATCTGGCATCTGTCGCAGCTGTACCAGACATTTGCAAATGGGGACATCCCTGACGGTCACCTAGTGGGGGATGCTGGATATGCACTGGAGCCGTGGCTGATGACACCCATCAGAAATGCACACACACCTGAACAAGAACTCCATAATGAGGTGCACGCACAAACACGAAATGTAATCGAGCGTGTGTTTGGGATGCTCAAGTCACAGTTCTGGTGCCGGGACACATCTGATAGAGCCTTGCAGTACTCACCAACTACATGTACCCAAATTGTCATGGTATGTGCCATGCTACACAATCTGATCCTGCGAAAACAGCTGCAGCAGGAACAGCATGGGGCAGGGCCAAACAGCCCCCCACCATTGCCAAGGCCTGCACAGGCACAGCGTGACTCAGAGGAGGAACAACCTGAGCCTGCCCCAGTAGACAGAAGGAGGCTTGCCCAGTATGCCTTGTCCTTGGCAAAGAGGCAAAGCATAGCACATACACTGGCTCAGTATGAACCCTGGAAATGATACCACTCACCGACTTGTACATAAAATAAAAGGGATGCCCAACTTGACACTACCTGTTTCCAAACATGTATAGGGAATGTACTATGTGCATCCAACATAGGCAACCCTGCAGCACCACCTGAGGGATGATTGCCATGTTTTACACAATATAAAGCAGTGCTAAGCAGCTTTTACCAATATGTAGTATATGTAAACAAAATTGCTCGTGCAATGTTGGCCAAGGTCGGCCAAAGCTGAGCAAAGTTAGTTAAACATGCTCATATCTGCTTTACTGTACCTTAAGCAGTCTGGTCTAGCCAGCATGAAAATAAAAAGCAGTGTCAGGGCTTGAACCCATGATACTGTGCACTATAGTCACAGTACTGAACCACTAAGCCATGATAGCATTACAGTGGTACAGACACAGCAGGACAATTGTACACTAATGCAAACACAATGCAATGGTGTATCATGCCCCTAATGAGGCAAATGGGTAAACTCACCACATGCCTATGCAGACAGAGAACATCAGGCCAGGCGTTGTGATGTGGGTTGTGTAGGCTATGAAGTCGCAAGCTAATATATGTGGCAATGGGTGCAAAGACCTGTAGTATAGTAGTATGCTTGAAGCCTGTATGATAGGCAACAGTACAGACTGTAATGGTGTCCTGTACATAGCAGTGCAGTCACAGCAAATGTGTATAAGTGTCAGGTGAAACCCACATCCTATGTACACCCACAGTAACAATCCGGTGTACCCACGGTTAGAAATGTACAAAGAATAGCTGTCCCCCCTGTATGTAGAAATGTTGATAGGTCTATGCAAAGTGTCTCATGGAAGCCCTGCAGGCACAGCATGATCCCTGTTGATCTATGACACAAAGGTGAGCCCTGCTGTAAAAAATACACCTTGATTTACCATATACATATGGTATAAATGTGTATACTATGAGTGCTCACACACTCCAACAAATGTAGTGGATTTCAATCTGCATCACACTGAAAGGTCATATTGGGCATGCTCACACACTTAAACAAACGAAGCAAATGTCTGGCAGGAAGATACTGAAAGGTCATACTGGGCATGCTCACACACAGGCTAAATACGGATGTGATGATAAGGGATCTATGGACAAACGTGTATAGTCATCTCTACTTCCAGAAACACATTCACAAAGTGGTCTGAAAATCCTGCTATGTGTACACACAAACTGCCAAGGTCTGTGCATGTAGGTCAAAGGAGGTTGCCACTACGCAGCAGTCATCAGACCTGTCAGAGACTACCACAACATACTTGTGAGGAATCTGACTAGGCACGTTCATCAACTAGAAAGAACAATGAAGAATCTTAACAAGAGGATTACTGGCCTCAAATAGTTGCCCCATGCAACAAGAATGAATGTAACCCAAGCTGTACTCAGTGGCATACTGTCTATGCAGCAGATCTCTGTCCAACAGACAGGTCCATGTCATGGTTACACTCAGATCTGTTCTGAGTTACAGCTCAATGGCACTAAATGTACAGAGCCAACTGATATTGGCAACATCCCGGCAGATAGGATCAGTGTTAACTTTACTCCCCTCTCACCCATGAAAGAGCACATGTCTATAAAGGAAGACTGCAAAGTTGCTGTCATCATGGCTGCACAGGTAAAAAAACATTCTCTGAAGCCAGTATCACAGCAGCCATGGGACTAAATAACTTCCCAGGCTGTGTAGTATCTACTTCCCTGAAGTAAACATTAACATGGAGGTTCTGTGGCTACTGCCGTTTCCAGAGGACTGTAAACTAGGAGCCATCATTGTAAACACTAAAGATGTGGACATCCTACCAAAGGGCCTCACTGAGACAGATGGCTGTTGTCCAAGCCATGGGCTGTAGCTCAATGCTAAAAGGTGCATTATCATCACCTTTATTAAAATCTCTGTAGCCAAGAACTACAACATAGGTGGTAGTATACCTCACACTTTAAGTGTGACAAGAGACCCTGGGCCACGGGTGGACAGTGGATACAACTGTGATAAGCACATTCCCACAGTAGTCAGGAAACCCTCTTATGTGGCACACCTCATCACAAAATATGTCTCATGCAGAATAAAAGAGGACATTGTTCCCTCTACTCACCACTCACTAGAACTATAAAAGAGTACAACGCCACTGTTGCTATGTACCTCACAAGACAACTACAAAAACTGGAAAGCCAGCAGCAATACCTCACAAAGAGCATTATTGGCCTGAAATACATGCCATACATAGACCATCGCAAAATGCTCCATCTGTACACCCTTGCATATCGCCTACTCATAGGTGTTCACTGCGTAACATCCAAAGCTATGTCAAACATGCAGCTGTTGGATATGATCCATGTAAAACACTCACAATCACCCTGACCTTTGGAGCCAAGACCACAAGTGAAATACAAAAGGAAGTGGTGTAGCCATTTACCTTATGGATATCCTCACCTCCAGGTTACGGCCACAGCATGAGGCCTTGGAGACCATGCAAGTGCAACTAACATTGGGTAAAGCTGCCCATCATATTGTATTCTGCTACAGATCATGTACCTTGTCTCAGGAACCTCACTCAGTATTCTGGAGAATAATGGCAAATATAAAGGTCATATCAAACACCATTATATGAGGAGATTACAACTACCCAAACAATGAGTGGGTGAATTACTCATCTACAATGTCCTTTGCCCAATGTGTCCTAGAGTTAAGAAACTCTAACACCCTGGAACAGCTGGTCAGCATGCCCACTAGAGGTGACAACATACTAGACATGATCATCACCAACATGGGGTACCAGTGTTCCACAACAGAGATAAACCCCTCACTGGTAGTATCAGATCATTAAGTAATCACACTGGACATCCACATCCCACCCCTACACCCAGTTAATGAAACCACTGTGAAGACATTTTCAAAAGCAAACAGCACACTTCCCAAGACCAAAGTGGAAAGTCCCAAAGCCCTCTTATTTATTTATTTATTTATTTATTTATTGACATTTGTTAACCGGGTTTGTCCAACTGGGCTTGTGGCCCATTTTCAGTGGAGACCCGAGGAGAAAAGCTCCATTAATACATTTTAAAACAAGTACAATTTTAAACAATATTGATGAAATAGCAGTTATAGCAAAATGATTCACATATGTTGGGATACATGCATAAAGTTAAAGTTGCATTAAAAAGAAGCTAAGTAACAATTTTACATTGATATAGTTCAATAGATCAACAATTAACAATTTTTATTTGTATAAAACAGTGCAAATGCATAGTAGACACATTGGAGAGAGGTGTAATGAAGTACTAAGTATGGTCCTTTTGAGGGTACATAAAGGGAAGGAAGACTAGGTAGGGTCATGTAAGGGCAGGTTCTAGAATTGAGAAAATAAGCTTTTAGTTAATTTTTAAAGTGTGAGGTGTGGGAGATTGAACGTACGTCAAGGGGAAATTTGTTCCAAGCATGGTCAAGGGAGTGTTTGTAGAGTAGTTTGCCTACTGACCTTTTTGGGTGGTACATATCAAGTAATTGTTGGTTAGAAGTACGGAGGGTCTGGGATGGGATGTAGATGGAGACTAAGGAAGATAGAGATGGACAGAAGGAGGGTTTATAAAAAATAGAGTGTAGCATATGAAATTGATAAGATAGCAGAAACTGGGGAAGTTTAAGCCATTGAAGAGAGTTTAAAGTAATGCAGTGGTGTGAGTTGTATGGGGAGTTAGTAATGAATCTGGCTATTTTATGGTAAGTCTGTTGCAGATTGTTTAGAGTGGAGGCCTGGATATTGGTAAGAACTAGGGTGGCATATAAGAGGGAGGGGAGGAGGAGTGCCTGGCCAAGGGTAAGTCTAGATTCAGGGGTTAGGAATTTTCTGTTCTGATATAGCAGACCTAGTTTCTGGTTTGTTTTTTTTTATACATTGGAGTATGTGTAGGTTGAACTTGAGTTCGTCATTGATAATGACCCCTAGGAGTTTTGTGTGGGTGTCAGGTTGGATATTTGTATTGTCAGAAGATGTAATAAAAAAGGAGGTCTTGTGACGAGAAAGAGAATGGGGAAGGAAAAGTAGGAGTTTGGTCTTTTTGGGATTTAGGATCAATAGGTTGTGAGAGAGCCATTGTTCAGTGGATAGTAGGGCCTGTTGGGTCAGGGAGTGTAGTTCAGGAATGTTATTTGAGATGGATATAAGTATGGAGTTGTCGGCATACTGAATAAGGGAGGATTCTTTGCATGAGGTGTAAAGATCATTGGTGAAGATGTTAAACAAAAGGGGTCCCAAGATGGAGCTTTGGGGAACACCAGTGGAGATGGGAAGGAAAGGTGAGGAGGATGAGAGCCATTTGACAGATTGTTCCCTGCCAGATAGGTAACTATTAAACCAGGCAAGTATGGAGGCGGATAGGTGGAGATTTGCGAGTTTGGATAGTAGTAGAGGATGAGAGACAGTATTGAAGGCTTTGGAAAGATCTAGGAAGAGACAGGAAATGAGTTTATTGTTGTCTAGGGCCTCTGCAATGATATGAGTGAAGGAGAGGAGGGCAGTGGTGGTGCTGTGGTGAGGACGAAATACATGTTGGGTAGAGGTAAGTAAGTGGTGTGTGAGGAGGTGATTGAGAAGCTGTGAGTGAATACATTCTTCTAATATCTTGGAGAGGGGGGACAGAATGGCAATGGGTCAGTAGTTTGAGGGGTCAGTGGAGTTTCCACCTTTATGAAGAGGGATAGTGAAAAAAAAATTCCAAAGGGTAGGGGCAGTTGATTCCAGAATAGATCGATTAATTAGTATAGATACAGGATAGGCAATTGAGTCAGCAGCAAGTTTGAGGAATGTAGGAGATAGATTGTCAGTGGAAGGAGAACAAGGTTTTAGCTTGAGTAGTAGAGATTTGATGTAAGTAATGGGAAATGGCTCAAAAGAAAACAAAATTGTGTTAGTGGGACTTGGAGAGGTGGGTGTCGAAGTAGAGTTTGGCTTAGAGGTTACCAGATTTGAATGGAAGAGATAAAGTGTTTATTCAGGAGGGTAGCTGTTTCCTGAGAGGAATAGTTAGGGTATGGGGAGGGATTAGAGGGCTTTCCAGGATAGAAGATGTTGTTGAGAGTTGACCAAATTTTTGAGGATTGGATTTGTTGTTAAGTTGAGCAGAGCTATAGTATAATTTTTTGTCATTAGTTGTATGTTTTTTTGCAAGGTTCCTCAGTTGCCTGTATTTTTGAAGAAAAGGTGGTTGTTTAGTTTTAGTCAAGGTTTTCCAAGCATGATCTATTTGTTTCATAAGGGACCTAGTCTCTTTGGGGAGCCAGGGAGCATGGTTTGATTTTACTCTGATCTTCCTAGAGGGAGTTAAGGAGTTTAGAGTATTCATGAAGATGCTATTGAAAGTGCTTACAGCATCGTTTAGGGGGAGGTGTTTTAGAATGGACCAATCTATGTTGTGGAGAATGGAGTTAAATTGGGATGAATTGAAAGTCAATAGTTTTCGACAGTCTTTGATAAGGTGGGGTTTAGGAATATGGGAGTAGTGTCTTAAGATGGTGGTAGGGAGATGATCACTGAGGGAGTCAGGTAAGGTGGTGGGATTGTGGTATTGGTGGGGGGTAATTGGTAAGGATCCAGTCTATGATGGAGCTGGAAGAGGAATTTTTATGGAAGCGAGTGGGAGATGTTATAAGTTGGTGGAAGCCGTGTAGGTGGATACTGAGTTGGGGGAGTCAGTTGTGAGTTTGGACCAATCAATGTTGACATCACCAAGGATAAGTGTCTCATATGGTATGTTGTGGGAGAACCAGGATAGGATGTTTTCAAGAATGGGCAGATTGTTACCAGGAGGAAGGTAGATAAAGGCAATTGCAAGTTTTTTGTGGGGATTCAGATGGCAGTTAAGGATGATGATTTCAGCTGGGAGGAAGTCAGGAACTGGGGAAGGGTATGGTGAGAGGTTAAGAATGTTTGAGTAGAGGATGGCCATGCCACCACCTTTTTTTACAGGTCTATCAGATCGGAAGATATTATAACCTGGTGGGAGTATTTCACTATTTGAGATGTGTGGCTCGAGCCAGGTTTCAGATAGGGAGAGGATGTGAGGGGTATTGAGAGCTATCCATGAGTGCAGCTCAGTGACTTTATTTGCTAGACTCTGAATATTCAATGAGTAAATAGTTAAGTATTTGGATGGAGATGATCGTTGTGACTGAGGTTGGTGACTGTTAAAGAAGTAAGATGGGGGCAGTGTAGAGGTAGTTTTGGGGAGAGAAGAGGGGCCAGGGTTGGGATGGATATCTCCAGAACAAAGAAAGTTTTTAGTGAGGAGAGAGTGTGTAGTAGATGCTAGATGGAGTTTGTATAGTTTTGACTTAGCTTTGTGGGAAGGTTTAAAAACCTGTATTATGGATAGTTTATATAGACTTGAAATAGAGGTAGTAAAGAGATTAGGGGAGATAGTAAAAGATGAAGTAGTTGCATATATGTTGTATGAGTGAGAAGTTGGTGAACACGGGAGTGGGTCAGAGAGATTGGAGTGGTAAGAGGTGGAGATAGAGAGAATAAGGAGTAGTGTAGAATATATTAGAAAATAATACATGTTGGAATAAAATATGGTCAGATAGAGTAGGTAGAGAGACAGTGGTACAGATGACGTGGTGTTGACAACATTGACAGAATAGTAAGGTGGTTGTGGCAATAGGCAGGAAGTGGAATTGTAGTGGCTAGTGGGACAGGAAGGGGAGGGATAGTTAGGTATAAAGGTAATTGTAATGGGGGTGGGTGCGAATGGGCGTAGGGTAGGGCCTTGCTATAGGATAATGGTATACAATCTGCCAATTCATTTACAAGTGCATCCTATGAGCATCTACAGGGATGCATGGATCGAGACATCACAAATAAAAGCTAGATGCACTCCTCCAAAAATAAGAAAACAATCTGGTGGTCGTTGCCCATAAATAAGCTAGACAACAGAAGGAGGAAACTAACACCTGATAGAGCCAACTTCACTAAAGGAAAGGCATCACTGATCATTATTAGGATGAAACAATGATCGCTTATTAAATAATCAAAGCACAGTTTCTAAAGACAAACTGCCAAGGAATGTAAGAATAACAACCACAAAGCCTTCTATAGCTATATCAGACATGTAGGTGTCACCTTCCAAATATGCTGTCAGCTACTGAAAAAAGTAATGGCATACACCAAACCAACTTTCATTGCCCACACCCATGGGGACAAGTGCAGTGTAAACTCCCCCCATCACCTCCAAAAGGGCCTGTGTCTATCACAAAAGGATGCAGAGACACAGACATCATGGACTGGCATGTAAAGACAGCCCTCACCAAAGCTAAGAACATAGCATCAATGTGACTGTAAGTTGTCCCAGGCTGCGTCTTACACTAGGCTCACAAGGAACTACACCCTCACCTGCATTCACTGTCCAGACTCAAGCGTATCACAGGCTATGTACCGAAAGAATGGCATACACTAACAGTCATCCAGCTCCACAAAGGGTGTGCCAAAACAGAATCTGGAAACCATTGCCCAACATGTGTACTCAGCCTGGGTCTACAGAGCAATTGAGCAAATTGTCATGGAACCCATACAATGAGACATTGGAGATCTCCAGACACTGGACTCTACACAACTTTGCCTTGTTAAAGACATAGCCTGGCTCCCAAACCTAGTTGACTTATTTAAAACAGATACCATGAACATTGATGGAGGTGAAAGTCCACACAGCCCACCTGGACCTCACTAAGGTCTTACCACACCATTCCCCACTCTGTCATCATGGACAAGTGTACCAGCTTGAACATGAACAGCTATGTCACAGGATGGGTGGCCAAGAGGCTCACAGATCAAACACACATGTTCATAGTTGCGGGTGCCATGTCCAACTCTAAGCCAGTCACACATGGCATCACACAGGTCTTTGTCCTGGGACCCCACCTGTTCAGTCAATACTGCTCAGAGGTACAGGCAAGCATGGCAGGTGTAAGGCTGAACAGATTTGCAGATGACTGGAAACTGTGGTCCATAATTGATTGTAAAGCTGACACAGACATCCTCCAGACATGTCTTACAGAGACAGACACCTGGTGTCAAAACAATGCCCTCAAGCTGAATGGCAAAGAATGCATAGTCATCCCCTTTGGGTAATACAAAGTGCACACAAATTACCACATAGGTGGTAATCAAGCATGTACGGAATTATGGCCCTGGGGACACAGGTAGATAGTAAACTCATTTTTGATGATCACATGGCCAAAGTGTTTAGACATTCATTCAATGTAGGCCAACTAATGTCACCTAATGTAACACACTTCATATAGTCTGATGATGTCACCATCCTACAAATATACCTGTGGAAAAGAAACCCCCCAATAATATGTATAGCATGTCATGTTAATGCGTACTCTTCTAGTATCATGAAGTAGTTAGGTAGGGGTTTGAATTCTGCACTGGGCAACTGTGTTTGTGTGTGTTCTCCTTGGAAGGAGCAACCTTTTAAGAGAGTAGTGAAACACCTCAAAAGTGGTAATCTAACCTTTGTCAAGTCTGATGATGTCAGCATCCTACAAGTATACCTGTGGAAAATAAAGCTCCAACTACTCTGTATAGCGCATCGTGTTAATGCGTACTCCTCTAGTATCATTAAGTAGTTAGGTAGGGATTTGAATCCTGCACTGGGAAACTGTGTGTGTGTGTGTTCCCCTTGGGAAAGAGCAAACTTTTAGGAGAGTAGTGAAACACCTCAAAAGTGGTAATGTAACCTTTGTCAAGTCTGATGATGTCAGCATCCTACAAATATACCTGTGGAAAAAAGTACTCTCAGTAATCCATATAGCGCATCGTGTTAATGCGTACTCCTCTAGTATCATGAAGTAGTTAGATTGGGGATTGAATCCTGCACTTGGTGAGTGTGTGAGCTGTATGTGTGTGACACTGTTGGTCAATGTGTTGTGGGTTTTGCTTTTACCACTGTATGACATATCAGTATGCATTGCACATGTGAGCTAGCTGTGTGTCAAATACATATCTGTACGTTACCTCAATTATTGCATGTGTGGGAACCCTGCTTTCTCCAAGAACACAGCTGTCATCCTTGCCAGACTCTGCTGCTGCTTCCCAGACCTTAGGCCACATCTGTATGCTTGTGACAAGGCCAGCCCCTGCAGTGATCCCTGGCCTAGGTCATGTGTGTCACACAAAGTCATTACGATTCCTATTGGAATGTGTGCATGAGGGTTTATGGCCGAGGTATATGTCAGACCTGTTCAAACGCAGCAAAGTCTGTAAATGATGACTATTCATAGATGTAGAACAAACTGTGGATATGCATGCAGCCCCCTTATTGCTTATGTGATCCACCAAGGGATTCCAGAATACCTTTGGAAATGTGATTAACAAAAGAGAGATGACATAACACTTGGTTGCATGTACACATCGGTACCTGTTCATCTTGCTGGTGGCTACTACCTATGTGGTACTGTGGGGATAATATGTTCCTTATAGGTGGATGACAATGCTTAGTTTGGCTTATAGCTTTACAGCATGGGTTTGACAACAGGCATCTGTCTGTATGATACCCTTGTGGAGTATGCATGTGTCATCTGGAGAATGCATTATAGGCCACAGTATGCATTACCAGACGTGGACGGACATATCCCTACTGTGATTGCTTGTACCTAAGAGAGCTATATAGCAAACAGGCATGGTCTCAGTAATGGGTGCAGGTGAATACCAGTGGTTACTGGCATTGTATAGTATCTGAAGAATCCAAATTTTGCTGTATGTCCTACATCTGTATGTCGGTTGTCAAGACATCATCTAACGATTGGTTATGGTCAGGCTGTTGAAGTGATGTATACCACCAGAATGCAAAACAGTGACAGATAGTAACAGTATCACCCACAGCACAGTGTCAAACCATGTCATACACACATGTGTAGTTAGGTGCCAGAATGTGTGTAGTACAATGCATACTGGTCACCAATAGAAACTATGGAGTGTTACTGTGTAATACAGAGCATGTCACCCTGGCCATGTGTCCACTATGCACGTACATGCAGACAGTGCACCTCCACCATGTTCACAACTGTACACCTGCAAATCTGTGTTACACACATCCCACACATACTGTCCACTCTCTAACACATGCTGCCAATACTGCACACATCAGCCAAGTGGCACGTGGCCAGACAATACACAATTGGAACCAACACTGGTGTAAACAACACTACAATTACAATCATAGCTTTAATGCATCATGCCTGCTCAGCTAGACCTTCAAGCATATCATTACACTCTACAGCTGACAACATGCTAACATTGCTATACTGCTATATAGACACCCTGTGCATCAGCACCATGGTAGCCTGTTCCTGCATCGATGTTACAGATGACAGGAGGCAGCACAGGTTTCATCATATGCACAGGGTGTGTTGTTGGTTCGCCAGAGGCCTACAGTGAGTCATCCAATTGACATGTATGTGTGTGTGTGTGTGTGTGTGTGTGTGTGTGTGTGTGTGTGTGTGTGTGTGTGTGTGTGTGTGTGTGTGTGTGTGAGGGGCAAGAATACTGTAATGGGCCAATGTTGTAATGTGTGTGGGTATGTGTTAGCCCTAGGTGTCTGTAGTATGTGTGTGTACCTGCATGCACACAGTTCCACCATGTGGCTGCCATATATGGGTATTTGTAGGACAGCCACATACTGTACCTGCGAGGCTTTACAGATCACTGTCTCTGGCCACGGATACGGTACCTGTGCCTGGCAGGGGTGCTACTAACACTATCAGGTACTAAGCCAGACTGGGTACTATCCCCAGAGGTGGATGGATGCACACTGGACACAGGTCCCTGCAGGGTCTGTCCAGAGCTACGTGCACGTGGTCTTCTAGGACATTCTATGGACAGCCCACCCCCAACATTGCTGGGGCTGGTACTGGCACTACGGGAGCGGCTGTGGCTTGAGGGACATCCGTGGTGACTGCCAGCTGCTGATGTTGCTGGCATACATCCACGTCGACATCTCAACCATCCCGCACTGTCCTGACACATGGACATGACATTGCGGAGGATATCTAATGTCTGTCCCCAACGTCTATCAGTGACCTCGGTTTAATGTCGGATAGCACCTGCTAGGTCATGGATACTGTCAATGACAGCGGTGTTATAGGCACTCTGTGTCCTTAGTCCCTGCCTGGTGTACCGTTCCATACGTGCCTGTGCCTCCATGACAGCCTGGAACATGTGTGACGTTGTCAGACCTGTAGCACATCTGCCAGTGGCATGATGAGCAGCAGTGCTCCTACGAGAACCCCTGGACATCTGCCTATGTGGTACCCTTCCAGACATCTGGGTATGGCTGCTGTGTTGGGATGCATGTGCCATGGATACCACACTGTCCTGGCCAATGCCAACAGTACGCTGTCCCTCAGCTATGGGCATTGGTGATGGATGTATTGGCAGTATGACTGTATGTATGGATGGGGTGGACAGCTGTATACTGTCAATTGGTGGCCCAATGACAGACCCTGGCAAACACGCCTGTGCCTCAACACATCTATCTTCATTATCACTATGTGGCTCAGTGACATCAGTTTCCCTGTTGCAGTGAACCAGCCCTAACACAGCACCTGTGGGAGGGAGACAGGAAACACACTTTACGACCTGTACATGATGTCGGCATACATGCACACATGCACACATGAACACATGAACACATACACACATTAACACATGAACACATGCACACATGAACACATGCACGCATGAACACATGAACACATGAACACATGCACACATGCATACATGCACACATACACACATGAACACATGAACACATGCACACATGCACACATGAACACATGCACACATGCACACATGAACACATGAACACATGCACACATGAACACATGCACACGCACACATGCACACATCCACACAAATACACTCGTCATTACAGCAGATACACACACACACCACCAGCAATTCAAAACATACTTAATAGTGGTTGAAGGTGGGTTACAGTATTACAAGGCAAACATTCATCACACATGTCAGCATGCAGAAAGTTTGTTGCTCAAGATCATGCAGTGCGAGTGTAGACAGCCCATGATAACAACAGTATACATGGCTTTGATGCAAGTGTGCTGTTGCTCAGTGATTGGCCTCACAGCCACTCGTTACATGGGTTTGTAAGGTGCCCAATAGGGAGCATTGACTAACATGAATGTGTTATGTGTTAAAGAGTGTCGCACAGCCCAATGATAGGCCTCTACCCCTCAGGTATATTATGTGTGCTGTGTGGATGACATGTGGGATACTGAAGTGTGACTTACAGCAGGTGTCTGGATATGCTATGTGTAGCATGTTAAGGTGTACTGCTTATGACAAAGTTGTGTATGTTGTGTACATGTGTATCAACTATGCCTATCCTATGTCCAGTATGGTGTTGTCACAATTGTGTGTGCTGCTCTGTGTATTGCATGTGATTGAGGCAGCTACTGTCATTACTGAGATGTGCATAGTCTCACAGCAAACATGCACAGCATGTATTATGCATAGGTGTGTTCCATGTACATGGCCTACACCTCATCTATGACATGCACATTTCATTAGCAATATTAAAATTATAACACACTCACCAACATCAACCAGCTGCCGTGCTGTCACACCAGAGGGACCTACAAGAATATGAGACAGTTTGTCAGTGGCCACAACTGTGCCATTGCTACTGTGAGTTTGCTGAAGTACAGTAGTACAACAGTCGACAGTCACAGGCGTACAGATTATATTCCAAATATCAGTATTGCACAACACTATGCAGCACAACTGCTAAACACACAGTACACGTCACATATGCATAATCTACCAATACAGATAACAGTAGTCTACAGATAGGTCATGTTACCTGCACGCTCCATGTCAACATGCTGGGGGGCTCCGGCCTCCATGATGACACATGTCAGTTGCTGTTTCTGTGGTTGGCCAGGAGCCACCACACTTAGGAGCAGCTCCTCCACTCTGGTGAGGGGGGGATGAATGGCCACCCCACCACCTGTGGCAAGCTGTTGTCGATGGATATCAGACACACACCGCCGGACATGTCTAATTAAATCACTGCAGTGATGGAGTACCTGCTCATATGTCCGGTTATGCATGCCTATGTCATTTACCTGACGAACGAGATCTTGCCACAGTGCAGTCCACTCATGCTGGTCCTGGCTGGTTCTAGAGAACAGCAGGGTGTAGTGCTGCACCAGTGTATTTCCACCTCCTCTGCAGCTGTATAAAACGGTTTTTGTTGGTGGGACATACCCCTGGAAGACAATTAAACAAGATGTGTGAGCAAGTGAAGTGGCACATTTAACATCCTAAAGTACACATATCAATTACCTGCCATACCTCACATCTAATTGGTTGTCAGAGGATAGACATGTTCAATACCACATATTAGTGCTCAGGCCACACCTGGCTGACAGTGCCTGCCACACTCTATATATCAAACCATGTTCTACACAGCAGCAAAGAGAAGCCAGTATGTAAGACTATACACCAGTACATGGCACACTGTATGTGACACAATGCACCACCTAGCCACAGGAGGTATATATCAAGCTAATGCATAAAGAAAGATGTCATCCATTGCAATGAATGTAAAGTAGAGTTACAGTAATACCAGTATACCACAGTAGTCATGGATGCCAAACCCCTGCCTAACATATGTGCACAGTTGTTGATATAGGTGACATACTGCTGTACTAGACTATACATGTTGCTAGTTACACACGTATACCCTGTAACACAGATATGACTGAAGGCATGGTACAGGCATAATTACACACACATCAGACATACATACAACACACAAATGTATGCCAACCCAGATGAGCTTTACCTGTGTACCATACAGTACTGTGTGTCTACTTACAAAACCTTATGCCTGAGGTATGTAATCTGTGAGGACTACAGGGAACACACAAAACAGTGTTTCCAAGCAATGTGAACTTACACCATACTGTACTGTTTAGGCCTAAAGCTTCAGGTAGTACTACAGTTTATATGGGAGTTGGATTCACCAGCAGTACCACTCACTAAGCATACATGTATTGCTTTAGCCTACAATGGGACACCACAGTTGACAACAAGGGACTACGTCACACTATATGCCATACTACTTTTTCTGCCTAGCAATAGCATACACAGCTTTTGCTGGGATCACAGCTAGGACACAAACTACCATGACAGAAACAATTTCACACTAAGCTATCACACCTTAGAGACCTTGCACACATTCACCACCACATTCACCATCACACTCAGTCAACCTCACATAGCAATTATTGCACTAAGTACATGTGTGTGTGCATCGTGTCATGGGTAGGTAATATGCTATTGGCCCTAGGGCCTACAGCAGCCTAGCCATATGCTACCCTGGCCTTTGACACACATGTCATTTAATTTCACTTGCCCCTGTCAACCAGAGCCACAGAGGTGATTCTCAGGGTGTATCTCCTATCTCCCAAACAATCATCAGGAGTATTTATGACAACTGCTAATAAGGAGCTTTGTTTGCTATTGATAGGTGGTTTGTTCCAGAGTATGGCATGTTTCAGAGTTAGGACTCTATCCCTCCAGCATGTGCTGTTTAGTGAGCTGACAAAGTGTAGGGCCCTAGAGTGAGTATCTGGGAGGGATTGTAATATGTTTACGTGGAGGATGTCCAACAGCTATGGGTGTGACATAGCTGAGTATGTTAGGCAGAGGTCATGCTGGCGTAGCTATTTGCACATGGAGTGCCCATAGCTACGCCATCACGCTGTTTATATCTGGTCTTGGAACATGAATAAGTTGTTCTCCAAGACCAGTTCTAGAAAATGAACTATGAGGTCTATCAATACTGCAGTGTAAGTACTGTGTGCTTTCAGATAATTTAACACATAATCAAGTCCTATATCATTGGGTATTACAGTAAATAGGGATTGAATGTGCAAATAGCTATGCCAACATGTTCCTTGCATATTGGGAGGAACATGTTTTATTTAAGAATGCACTTTACTGTGAACATGTGGTGTTCTACAGAAGGTTTGTTGATGACCTTTTTGTTCTTTGGAATGGAACATCAGAACAGCTGGAATCAATGCTATCCATTATGAATGATTTAACTACATTCCTTGCTTTTACCATGAACTATTCCACACATAGAATTGATTTTTTAGACCTATATATTGAGAGATTAACAGATGATATGATAAATACGGGGGTCTATCACAAGGCATGTTACTGCAATTCCTTGTTATTACGGTCTAGTATGCACCCACAATTTGTTTTTAAGAATATAATGAAAGGACAGGCCATTAGAGCCTCGAGATTGAACCCCACTGAACAGGGATTCATCTCAGAATTAGACAATCTGAGAAATAGATTACTGACCTGGGGATACAAGGATAATGAGATTATACCATATATGGAGGAAGCATACATGTCACGCACCACTTCAGGTGCACCATACTTTGGACCCAGGGTCCAAGATCAAACCGTTGGAGATCATATGTTAAATAGATCTATTAAATTGTCTACTCTGTATACTTCTGATCAATATCAGTTAAAGGAAATTATTAGCAAACATTGGGATATTCTCCTGGTTGATGATGACTTGAAACGCATTGTGGGGGAGACACCAAGTTTCCTATTTCGAATAAGAGCAACCTAAAAGCATTGCTTTGTCACCCCAGACATGATAGGATTATGAAGAACACTGGTCACACTAAACCCTGTGGTCACTGCAACTTCTGTTCATTTATTGATAGCAGTGAGGTGTTTATACACCCGGATTTACACACCATTTTCTCCATCAAGGCAGATGCAGATTGTATGACACCTAATGTGGTGTATTTAGCTACTTGTCAGGCATGCCCGAGTTTCTATGTTGGTAAAACTAACCGACCGTTAAGGGATAGAATGAGAGAGCACATTTACCACATGAGAAAGGGCACTTTACACAATGCCTTAGCAAAACATATAATCACCAATGACAATGATCATACTTTCTTGTTCCGGGTCCTAGAGATAACTGTTGTGAATAAGAGGGGTGGTAATACTATGAATCTTACTGAATCTAAGGAGACTGACTGGATCATTCATTTGAAAGCTGATATGGGGCATGGGTTGAATGATAGAGCTTCTATAAAACCTAAGCTGAGACAACGCAGGCACATAAAATGAACTATCATTTATTTGTATATGTTCTTGATTATGTATTTTATCAACATTAACTTATCAGAATGTTTATTTATATGTTTTAGGTCACTATGCAAGTTTTATATATTTTTGTCTTACTTTACATTAACATGTTTATATATGGGAGAGTTCTTTAAATTCTCCAGTATTGCTTTTAATTGTTTAAATTGTTTTAATTGATTAATTGAGCTGCTTATATAAGGGGAGGTTTACTGTGACTTTTATACAAGGATCTGAAGAAGCTGTAATGGTGAAAGCGCTCATCCGTATGTTATAAGTGCACATTCTTGGAATTAAATTTGGAGTTTTGTTCTTACTTCTGCTGTACTCCGCTTCCTTTGTGACTTACATTATATCTACCTCACAGAACTACAGCGTTTGCTTGCTGAGCAGTGGATTTTACTTTACTTTATTTTTTATTCAATGTAGAATTTTACTCACCCCTCCAAATGCTTACACAAGATACATGGGAGTATGTACTTTCGTTTCTAATTAGTCAATTAACTGCCATACAAAAGTAGTTTTTGCAATGTATTCCTCTGGCACATGAAATGTTTGTGAACTACTATACTGTAAATATTAATTATCTCACTACGGAACAGTTTGTTGTTTATTTGTGTTGACATTAGCACAGGCTGCTCAAGATAACTGGACACATTTCAGCACTGAGTATGCCTACCTACATCCTTGGTAGAGCCTGAATACACACGTATATTGTTCTTTTGGGTAGGGGTGCAGAAGTAGAGAGCATTATATATTATTGTGTGATGTCTATCTTGCTGAACATACAGGGTTGCTGTATACCTGTTAGTCTAACAAGGCAAGTAGTCTGTCTGTGTAGGTCCCACTTGTGGACATATCCAGATGGTAGCCAGAGGTTAGCATATTATTCTTTGTCTGTGCACCACACCAGTCTTTTCTGCACTGGAACAATGGCATTGTCACAGGTGGTTGCTAACAGTACATGGCTACATCCTTTGATATTTCTGTGTTTTACTCCTACATAAGGGTATGCTTGTGGGACTCATTCCAAAGCTATTTGCAGAGTGTGTAACAGCAGAAAAGCTGAAATGCCTGTGTGTTTCTACCTCTGCCAGGCCTCTGATACACTCAGGTATATATTTGAACAGCCTCAGAGAAAGGTACATATAAGTGAGGTGCACCTGTAATATATTACAGACATTAAGTTGAGACTGTGAGAGAATCAGAGCATATGTATTAATACACCTTTTCTGACTTGCATGCAGTGTGTACTCTTACTAATTGACATTATTCATTGTGTAATTCCCCACTTTTCAGCGTACCGTCAGTACTTTTCAGAGGGATTCTGAGGGACAAAGCTAACATTTGTTTACAAATCAAGGACATCCCTAAAAAGCAGTCACAATTGGGAAGTATGGCCTCTGCCCTATTCAAATATGCCAGTGTTTATCCTGCTCTGATACTGTGTGGGGTTTGTAAAGTGCTACTGTAACATTATTTCCTGCTAGAATGGCTAGTTCTATTTTCACAGTTATGTCATGCAATTCCACAACAACTGCTGGTAAAGATCCACAGAACAAGATTTGTGTTATGGCATTCCTATTTTCCCTTTACATTCACTCATTGCAATGCATGATATATTTATTACAGCACCAACTTGTTGTATATCTACTGTGGCTTAGTGGTACTTCATGCAGTGTAGTGTGTCTGGGGTTCGAGACTGACAGAGGTGTTTTATTTTGCTGCTCAGCAGAACAAGGGCCCTGCCATGCAGAGTGACTAAGGCACTTTTAAGCAGTTTTAAGTGGGTTTGTGCTGGTTTGCGCAATGCTTAGCAATACTTAGATAAGCGCACACATGCGCACACTCGCTGAAACCCGCTAACTACTGCTTAAAAGTGCTTACTCCCGCTAACCCCCGCGCTAATTTATTTGAAAGAAAAGAAAATGGGGAGAATGGAAAGTGGTGAAAAAGGGGGCACAAAGAGGGAAAGACAGTAGGGAAACCAGCTCGGGATGTGCAGGATGGGTGTAGGGAAGGTCCATAGCTGCCCATTTCTTTACAAGCAACAGCTGTGCATATGTTAGAAATTTGGAGTGAGATTTGAAACCTTCCACCCCTGAGAGAGGGGTGAGGACAACAAAGTATGTTGTACTGCCAATTATAATTATCAGTTTACATGACCAGCGGACATGTGTGCGAAATGGACAGCTATGTATGGGGCGTAATTTTTTTGTGGGAACAGATTGTCCTTCTTTTTTTTTTTTTTCAGGTGAGAGTGGAATGTGAGGTAGAGGAAGTAGATATATTTGGGGAGGTAGGTTGGGGAGGTAAACAGACAAGACAAACAAGATGCATACAGGGGCGGAATATGACACATGGGGTGGGTGAACACAATTGATGGGGACGGATGTTTGGAAATCGCAAGCCCATGAGCCCACAGATGGTAACAGTGGAACTGAGATTCCCACCCATGGGCAGTCACCACTGCACCTTCACAGCCCCGAGGGTGGCTGTGCTGGGGGCTGCGTAGGAGGGGCAGGCTCACCTGTGAGTCACTCCACTCTCGCCTTGAGCTGATTTAGGGGATCAGCGACTGAACGCTGGAACTCCCTACGCACCACAGCCCGGATCCTTCGGAGGGTGACAGGTGGCCCTTCTCCGCCCGCGCTTGCATGGGGGGGGTGAGCCCCATCCCTTGCAGCGCTTCCACCCGAAGGTGGCACAGGACCAACGGAGGAGGGGAGCCCGGGCTGGGCACCGGACCTGCTGGTGCCAGGTGCAATCGCCAGCTGAGGAGGGACAGGTGGGTCTGCTGGGATCGGCCTTCCCATACGTTCTTTGTTTAGGTGTGTTTAATTACAACATGAACAACAGCATTCCAAATTAGTTGTAACAGCATGCAGTAATTTTCCAATTAACCCAACACACCAGGGTTCCAACAGTTGAACAGCAAGCATAACACATACATATATTGAATGAGAGTGGACATTCCAACAGCATGCAGGGATGATTGGTGGCAACAGGCCACCAAGATTGTGGTGTTTGAACAGGGCACATGCATCAAAGTAAATGCAGATATTTATAGAACAATAGGACATATATCCCAACAAATTTTTGAGATTAGACATACCCATTGAGGTGTGAAATTGCATTGTTTATGCACATACAGTAGGGTGCAAAAAGATACCTCCATTAATATCTTATAAGTACTTTTAGTCTACACTACATTCCTATTGACTGCAGGTGTATATCCCTTACATGTATTATTACACTAGGCAACATGCATTAGGTTGTGTAATGGGTTTATCTAGTTCATTATATACCTGACCTATATCTGACATACTAACTGTCCAAGGTACAGATGTTATTGCTACATAGTTATATATTTTATTTATATTTATATATCTACATATCTGGATGTGTTCACGTGACATTTTCATTTATATTTCTACAGAAACCTACATTTCATGTAGCACACTCACATTTCTGGGGAACACATTAACAAGCTACTCATGTGCCAGATTTACCTATGCATGCCAGCCATTAACGAACTGTTGAGGACTGTATATATGCTTAACAGCTACTGGCACTTCCTTCATCCACTTTATATAGGACTGCCCAACTGTGGGTTGACAGCACTTAATACAACAGTACTATTTATATAATGCAAGGGTACAACAACATTTCAAAGTAAGTGACACAGACACACTCCAAGTATTATACCTTTATTAATTACATTACACACTTTTCCACAGGCTCTCTCATTTATTTGATATTACAGTGCATACAGAAGACTTATTCAAGATGTATTATACCTTTATTAATAGGTTACAACACTCTTTTTCAGGCTCGCTCACTTATTTTATATAACAGTACATGCAGAGATATTATTCAGGACTTATTTTACCTTTATTAATGGGTTACTACATTCTTTTTCTGGCTCTCTGACTTATTTTGTATAACAGTACATGCAGATAAATTATTCAGGGCATTTTATGGCTTTATTATTGGGCTACAACACTTTTTTTCAGGCTCTCTCACCTATTTTATATAACAATACATGCAGAATAATTACTAACCTGCCTGGTGGCGCAGACTTAGCAGCCTATCTGCATAGGCTTGCTGATTCGCAGCACGGACACCTGCAGCTGTGAAGTAAATAAAGGGATATTGAGACATACCTATCCATTATATAGACTAAATTAGCATGTCTTACATAATTCATTCCATGGCTACTTACTCAGTAGTGGGGCATCTTGCATGCCACGGGCCTCCTGTAACCATCGGTTCAGTAGGTCTTGCTTCCATCTCTTCAGGTCTGCATGGTGGTGACAGACCTGCTCACCAGTCCAAGGGACGCCTGTGGCACTGGTGAGATCATGAGCTAACCGTTTCCAAGCCTCTGCTTTGTACTCCATCCCTTGGAACTGGCCCTGCAGGAGTCTTGACTCATGATGGTGGACAAGGAGCCAAACCATGTATTTTGACTCCTCGATGCCCCAGCGTTGCACTTGAAAGCGAGTACCCTCTCCAGCACCAGCCATTCTGACTGCACATGGGAGCTACAATAAGTTATGGTGAGTATTCCCGCCTATGGAGCTTAAATATGCCGCATTTCCCGCACTTTTTTGTGATTGGCCATTTTTGAAAATTCTCGGCTGACTGCAGACCTGCTTAGCAATGGTTAATCTTCCATTTATAAGTATATGTATGTTAACAGTGCATGTTTATCTTAAGCTGTCATGGCTTAGTGGTTCAGTACTTTGATTATGGTGCACAGTGTCCCGGGTTCGAACCCTGTCATAGCTTTTTATTTTACTACTGTCCAGACAGGCGGGGGTTTGTCTGTGTTTAGGCCACTTTGCTCCACATTGCCCGACGGTGTGCCGGTTAGCGCGGCGTGCAGCTACACGCAAAGGTATTGAGCTAGGTAAAGCGCTGCTTAGCTATAAGCAATAATATTGCGCTCGGTAAAACCTTGCTTATCTATGGGCAATTTTATTGTGCTAGGTAAAACCCTGCTTAGCTATGGGCAATTATATGTCAATATCCTCAATGCTGCTCACCTTCTTATCTTTATATGTATACATTTTGTTCACTAATACATAGGCCATTTCAATGCTTTTTAATAACATTTCATTCATATATGTCAGGAATTATTTTATATACTGATTTAAAACATAAAATAGATCGTGGAGTGATGGGACTAGAACTGGGAATGCCTCCTCTTTGTGTGAACGCTCTACCACTACGCTATTTGGCTTTATTTGCATAAAAATTTCTTATTATGCTCTTCGATGTTGAAATTGCTAACTGCAGCTAAGCAATGGGCACACCTGTGCAAACACGCGCAAATACGGGCAGCTATATCGGGAATTAGAAAAAAAAATAGTTTGCATTTTACATTTACAAAGGGGTTTAGTATGTGGGGATGTGTACTGTTTGCTATGTGTGCATTTCAGCGGACTCGCTCATTGCATTTCTCATTTTCACTTTATATGGTTGCAGGGGCATGGATATTTGGACTGCTCGGCAGTCTGACATGCCCCCTGCAGTCTTAAATGCTCCATGTAAACCTTCCAGTTGAGTCAGCACCCTCATGCAAATGCATGATGCACTGACGTCGTAGGCTTAAACGTCAGTCTCCGACGAAGACTTGGTTAGTCTTACTCGGAGGATTACTGAATCCCGGCCATCAACTACACATATGAATCCCTTGTGTGTAGTACATTCACTAATCACATTGATCCACACAGCATATACTGTTAGAAGAACAGGGTTCAAGTCACACCTTTGTCTTTCAAGGATTAAACCTAAGAAACATTACTCACAAAGCTAAATTCAATTTATCTTTGCTTGTATTGTTTGTATGATGCTTACCATTGTGTAAATTTGAAGTAATGGTCCACACATGACACAGATAGAACACTCACAGGCATTTTTAATTTCAAAAAGGATACATTGTTGCATTTTTGGCTTTCCATCGTACCAGTTAGCGACAGTGAGAGGCGGTCATCAATTTTCCCCAATACCTTCAGGTCTAGAACACCAGCAGAGAGGAATCAGACAGGCAACATTTTCAAAAAGGATACATTCTATCAATTCTAATGGGCATCATGCAAACATGCTAAGCAGAGGTGCATGGTGATTAACACACAGCAGTTAATAATTAATTCGGAAATATTTAAGTGTTACTTGCCTATTCCTGTGGCACCAGATGTAAGTCTCGGTCAGAAATACAGATGGTCCTGAGTTCTATGAAAGGAAACTCCAAATATTTTTACTGTAGTTCCATTTCACTTTATATTAAATGTCACATAAACAGGTAAACATAATTAAAAATAACAATAACAATAAGTATGTATAGCAGTGGAGCTCATATGAATTATATGCATGATATGACTGAGGGTATGCAGACTAGTGTTTCTGTAACTATAATTGTGCTATCTAGCCTTGGATGGCATTCAGACTTCAATAATACCCATACACATCCCAAGTATAAACCAAGACATTGTGAGGTGACACAAATATATGATTAACCCCTCATTCTGTCATGTGTATTTATATGTAAATAATAAGTATGTCTGAGAAGTACTTCATCGTTGGCAAGGATGAAAAATCACCACCGTGGAAGAAAATGTTTTGCCTTTTATGCATAGGCTTGAATCTCACATTGTAAAAGTTAATTTTATCAGTGTGTAAAGCCAGACAAAAAAATGTGTCAAGTCATAACTCATACATGTATGCAAAGTTAAATCACTTAACAGTTGCAGCAGCAACCAAAACTCAAACTAATGCCATCTATCATATTAACCTTTTCATTTAGAAAACTGCTTTCCTCTCTGTTTGGCACTGCTGTTTTCTGCTTAACATCACGCAAACACAGTTGGCATCATTGCTTGAATTTGTGAAGTACCAGTAAATGCAATAATATATATTGGGGGAACTTATTTGCTATTGCAGTGTTTTCTGGTTAGACGTGTATGATGTTAGACAGGAATGTGCCAAGTTTAGAGCACAGAGGTGGGCTGTTCAGGAGTCCTGAATCTTTACTGGACTCCTGGTAAAGCACCACAGCCAAAGGCTTTTGCAGGAGCACTACACTGGCTCCCAGTACAAGTCTGGCCATGGCTGTCTCCAGTGCAACTGTCATTCCAAGCACTGGAGAACAGTGTAGGCATCACTTTAATGACCTAAAAAGGCACAAGAGGGGTATACTCAACCAGTGGCAAGATGGTTTCAGAACTAGCAACATCCCACAGTTGTGTAAGTAGGTTAATAATGATAATTTATAATAGATAGAAAGCTAGATATAGGCAAGATTGGTAGGCATAATGCTCTTATGTTCTCTTCTTTTCTTTTCACAGCTAATGCAATAATCATTGTGAATAGGTGGGCCCATGCTGGTCATCTAGAGAGACGTAAGGAAGCAAGTGGTATGTATGCAGCATAAGAGAAGTATTACTGAAGCTTTTAAATTAAAAAAATCTTTTCTATACAGTAGTAGCAAAGTAAGCATACATATCTTAACTATAAAAACATGCATGAATGCATCAGTCTGTAGCACAAACCAGCTTTAGGAGTCAAGTAGTCAGTTGTGGGTTCAAATACCATAAGTAACAAGCATAAAACAGTACAATCCTTTAATAATATTACATAAATGAAATTCTATACAAGTGGCCTAAATGCCCTACTGTTAACTGTAAGCCTTATAATTGGACCAAGCATGTGTGCAACATCTTCACATTGGAAGGATTACTTTGAGCAATCCATAATTATAGTTTGTAGTTGTTAGAAAGTACATTTAAATGTACAACTTCAAATAAAATAGATGTATTATTGTGATAATGCATTATATGTCACATACGATGATACTAGTTTTATATCTTTATTTTTCTGTCAACCCAACCTTTATCTCTTTTTTTCTCTATGTGTCATCAAAATGTTTACATGTCATCCATTGCTAACAAATCACTAAATACTTTACAGCACAGAGAGGTAGGCCAACCCCAATGGCTCAACCTGCCCCTGCTCCACCAGCTCCAGCAGCAATGCCCAGCACATCTGGGACCCAACCAGGCAGTACTGCCTCTGCTGCCGCAGGACTACCTGTGCTCTTAGGAAGCACTACCCTGGCGGCTGGTGCTGTGGTACTCTGTGGGAATACTGGTGGAGGTAGTGAATTTATCACCTGCTAGGAGATGCCAGGGTTGGTGCGTAGGGTCATACAAAGCACCACTGGTGCATGTCTATGCCAGATGGAGATGCCGGTCTCCCTTATGTAGGAGAAGGAGACATCAAGCATTCCAACAGCCAGCGGAGTAAGTGGATGCTGATGACAGTCCTGCAGGTGAGGACTAGATTCTCACTGTCTCCATGTTTGATGGGCATGGGATTGTGTTGTCCTCTCCCTAACTCCAGTCATGGTGTCCCCCAACTTGTAGTGTCCCTCACTATCCCTGTATCTTGTCTTGTTTTTCCTATGTGTTTGCATC
The DNA here is from genome assembly GCF_019279795.1 of Protopterus annectens. Taxonomy (NCBI): domain Eukaryota; kingdom Metazoa; phylum Chordata; order Ceratodontiformes; family Protopteridae; genus Protopterus; species Protopterus annectens. The sequence continues at coordinate 700,294,818 of NC_056746.1, read as the reverse complement.
TGCTTCCTCACCTACCCTACCTGACCCAGAAATACCTACATCCCTTACCGGACATTCCTCTCTTACTGAAGTAAAAAAAAAAAAAAGAAAATAGGCACCTGTCCAACCAAAAAATATCGTTCCATACATAGTTCTCCACTTCACACATGTGTTCTTGAAATACTTGATTTGGTCCAATTGGCTATACAACAAGATTGTGTTTTTGTCATCACTGAATAACAGTCCAAATACAGCTAATGTTCTGTACATATTTTCATTTTACATTGTTGAAGAAATGGATAGCTATGGTTCTTTTTACGTTCCTCCTGCATATTCCTATATTGCTTTCCCTTTCTTCTTCCTCTACTTGCCCCCGATTTCATGACTTTCCTATCTACCAAATTTTAGCACCTTTAATCTGGCCAGAAATAGAATCACGCATGACACACATAAGAAACAAAAAAAGCAATGGAGCCTGTCACTTGTTGGTCTCTATGTTTTCACAGAGTTTGGCATTGTGTACCAAAGCCAAATGAAACACAGCTTAGGTAACACATGATAACAGACAGTGAATGTAGTATAAAGAATTATTTCATTATCTCCTAAATACTTATTTAAAACTATGATATACATGTGGGTTTGAACCCTGTTGATCATCTTATTTTACCATTGAAGATGAACAGGCAGGGTAGTTTGTTTATATGCTTTATTATGCAGAAACACATTAGGATGGATAGCAGCAGTACAAAATATAAACAAACTGATTAACTGGCAGACTATACAGAAATACATGCTTACATCTCAACAGTTTACTAACAAATGGCACTCAGGCTCACATGTGCTCAGCATTTATACACTTGTGCAACCCCTAGAAAGTTTCTTAAAGGTATAAATACATATTGATCTACATCCTCCCTCATTAATGGATTGCCCAAAATATAATGACATTTGAAAACAAACATGCAATTGTAGACAATAAGAAATAAACACAACTGTCATGGCCAAGTTGCCGTGTATTTGGAACATGGTCTGGAAATGCGACATAATATAGTGATATAGCAATTAGGAGTGGGTTTAGTAACAGGAACAGTCATTGGTAAACAACTTGCTTCAGGAGTTTTGGGATTCATCTTAGGAACACAACTATTTAACTCACTCTGAGATATAGAGTCTTTCTCACAGGTATAATACTGCAATACAGGCTCAGACACTGGGATCAAATGTTTTTGATTCCATCTAAATTCTGCTCCTTGCAATTCCACAATGTACGATCCTGGCTGTGGACATACGTTTTTCACAACACCAATCCGATCAAAACCTTAGAACGTCTGCATCCTCACTATCTCCCCATCTCGTAATAGACTGAGCAATTTGTTGGACTTGTTATAACAGGACTTCTAGGATAAGCGCTTCTATAACAGATAGGCTTTAACTGATTTGTTGTTCTTGACACATGGAACCAATAATATACTACTAATTGGTAGTGTGGTTCTCGTTTGTCTCGACAGAAGTCTCTGTGCAGGTGAACCAAGATATTTATCATGAGGAACATTTCTGAGAGTCAAGAGATTCAAGAAAACATTGCTATTGTCTTGTTTTGACTTCTCTAGTAATTGTTTCATACTTTGAACTGCATGTTCTACCAAACCATTTGACTGCGGGTACACAGGGCTACTTGTAACATGAGTAAAGGTCCACTCTTTAGCAAATCTTTTCAATTGCTAGCTTGTAAACTGTGTACCATTATCAGAAATAACTTTGTGGGACTACCACGGACTGCAAAATGATGCTTCAACTTAGTAATGACAGTACTGGATAACAGATTAGGAAGTAGGTCGATCTTGAACCAATTAGAATAAGAGTCTACTAACATCAAGCAATGTTGGCCATTCCATTTGAAAATGTCTGTAGCTCCTGTCGACCAAGATAGTTCAGGAATCTGGTTTAGCTGAATTAGTTCTTTCTGTTGATGTGGCTTACTACTATTAAATACAAAACAAGATGAAAGCACTCTCTCAATGTCCTATACTCTCTCAGTATCCTAGTCCTCTCACCCTTCTCTTGGTAGAATGAGTTCCTGGGTGGCCAAAAGGCAAGATAGTAATGTACTCTTGTTGTAAGGACTTTGGATCAATCACTTTTGGACCTTTCATGATGATACCATTATCAAACAAAATCTCATCTCTGTAAGGAAAATAAGTTGCAGGTCATGAGGTAAACAAGATTGCTTTGAAGGTCATCCTTGACTTGATAAATTGGATGAGCTTCTGAAGTATTGGATCTGAGGCTATATGACTTCTAAGCCCATCAAGATTTGTGGAAGAAAAATGTCTCACTTCCATGACTTCAAAATCAAGTTTCTCATTTTCATGCTGTTCAGTGATATTTCTGGGCAATCTGGATAAAGTATCAGCAAGATAAAGAAGTGTGCCTTTTGTGCAGACAAGACTGAAATTATACTTTTGCAATTGTAACATCATGTGTTGCAATCTGGCTGGAGCTGTATGCATAGGCTTTCTCAAAATAGTGACTAGAGATTGGTGATCTGTTTCAATCTGGATAGGTCTACCATAAATATAATCATGAAACTTCCAACATGCAAACACAATTTCCAAGAACTCTTTCTCTATCTGCACATATTGCATTTCAGTTTGAGTTAGAGCTCAGGATGCATAGGCTACTGGCATACCATCTTGAAGAATGACTGCACCAAGACCAAACTTTGAAGCATCACGAGAAAGAATAACTGGTTTATAAACATCATAGCATCTGAGAGTTGATGGACTGGCAAGTCTCTGTTTTAGGACATAAAATGCTCTTTGGTGCTATTCTAACCATGACCAAGATGTATCTTTGTGTGTCAACTCTCAAAGCTGTGCTGAAAGTTGACTCAAGTCTGAAAAGAACTTGCCTAGATAGTTAACCATGCCAAGAAAATGTAGGGATTGAACATTGACGGGAGCTGGCATCTCAAGAATTGCTGTTTGCTTTGAAGGATCTGGTCATAAGCCTGAAATGGTAAACAAATGACCAACATAAATAAATTCTCATAGCCTGAATATGCACTTCTGAGGATTCAGGTTAAGATTCACTTCACATGGTCTTTCCAGAACTTTCTTGAAGTTTCTGTCATGCTTGGCTTCACCATTACCTCTTACTAGAATATCATCTACTATAATGTCACATGGGTTCCCCAAAAAATGTGTTCCATGGCACTCTGGAAGATGTCACTTTCAGAATTTAAACCAAATGGCATTCCCAAAAATCTGTACCTGCCAAAAGGAGTACTGAAAGTGGTTAGCAAAGAAGATTTTTGATCAAGCAAAATTTGCCAAAATAAACTTTTTGCATCCAAAACAGAAAAAAAAACTGTGGCATTTTGCATAAGGACAGTGACTTCTTCAACTGGATGATGAGGTATTTTCAGTGCTTTGTTCAAATCTCATAGAGAAATACATATTATGATATCATCTAAGTTTTTCCTATGAGCCATGACCATGGAGGATAACCATTCAGTTAGTTCTTCTACTGGACAACTTACACCTTGCTGCACCATTTTATCTAGCTCAACCTTGGCTCTGTTCTGCATAGGTACTGGAACTTTCTGGGCTGGCCTGACAACTGGACTGACTTCAGGGTCTAACTTCATGGAGTATACAACTGGAAGTTTGCCTAATTTGTCTTCAAAAAGATCAGCATGGGTAGGTTTGCCTAATTTGTCTTCAAAAAGATCAGCATGGGTAGAAAAAAATAGACTGGCAAAATTAGAACAGTGATCTTTTAAGCTTACATGGTGCACTTCTTTATTAAATTAAAGTAGTCCCATTTTCAAACTGCCTCTGAGGCCTAATAATGACTGTACATTCCTTTTTTCCACATAAAGTTGCAAGTCATAACTTCTCCTCAGGAGAGTAACATGAAAGCACTATTGAACCTTCAGTTTGAATTTCTTCACCACCATAAGCAACAAGCTTTGCACAATTTGACAAATGATGCTTCTCATCAGCACATACTCTAGCAAATGTTTCTGTGATATAACATTGCACTTTGAACCTGTGTCAGTTTTGAGATCTGTGGTTTTCCCATTTATCTGAACAGTATAAAATACTTCAATCTTTGCCCATAAATCTGCTGCACTGACTTTTTCATTAAGCACAGGCATACCATCAACATAATATGTAGGGTCACAGCTTTCTAATTGATCAAGTTGTCTCTTTAAATGTTCTCTTTTAATAAAAAAATGCCCCTTGTCTGATTTAAAAAAAAAAATTTTGAAATTATTCCAATTAATGCATGTGTGGCATTGCTGTCCACAAACTAAGCACTTTTCCTTTTAGGTTCATGATTTGCACCACAGTTACAGTAGTTGACTATGAAACTGGGTAGAGGTACATTCGTTGAGGTTGCTGACTCACTCTTATTCTTCTTTGAGACTGTGTGCACTCTGGAATTTGCTAGAAAGCTATGGGGTTTACCAGTGACTGTTGCAGGGCTTACAGTTGCTGCCATGTGCTTGGGCCTGTTTCTTTTAACCACATGCTGCATACTATCAATATGAGAGCTAGAAGATACTGGAAGCAAATATTTCTCATTGGTAAGCATATTTGTGTGCTTTTCTGTGAGCTCATATATCTGACAAATCTCAGTGGCCTTATTTAAAGTTAAATCACTGTCATGAAGCAAAATCTTTCTTACAGCATCATCTTTAATGCCACACACAAGTCTGCCATTTATCAACTAATCCCTTAAATCACCAAATCTGCATGTTTTAGCTTTGTTTCTCAAGTCAATTATATATGCTGCAAAAGTTTCCCCAGGCTTTTGATCTCTTGTATAAAATAAGTGCCTTTCGAATGTAATATTCATTTGGTTGTTACACATTTCTCTAAATTTATGTTTTAAGCACTCAGGGTTTTCCCTTGACTCAGCCGGTAACACTACATGATGGTTTCCACCTCTCCTGCAAATACAGCAGGTGCATTGCCAGAAAAATATGTATTAATGTGTGTGCTTAATGCTAATTAGAAACTAAATGAGTTAACACGTTTTTCATTCTATTTTATATGCACTATTTTATATACAGCTTAGATTTATATGAGACTAAAAGATGCTTTTGAAACTGCAGTGTGCTTTTTGAAACTTGCAAGATGCCCTCTGACCTAGTAACTGGTAGCACAGCAAAATTCATGTTTATGCCTTTTGGAAATGTACTTGAGAAGCAGGTGATTATCTGCTAGGTCAGGAAGCAATGAATGAACAATGCCATATTCTATAATGTAATGATTTTGAACAATTAGCTCTGTTCAAAGTATGAGAACATGCATAGCTGCAGAAGGAAGAGATAAAACAGACAAAGGACTGTTGGAGAAATGAACTGCAATCTATACTTGCTTTGTGCTCAAATTAGCCATAGTACCTTGAATGGTAACATTGCATATATCTAACCGGTGGTAGCCAAGGCCACTTTGTTTTTCTTAGGAAGTTTTTCACAAAAATTGATAGTACAAGCAGAATTTTACAAAAACAATCACTACGAAATGATGATGTTAAAACTTGTGATTTACTACGTCAGCTTGGTAGGCAATGTCTTATTAGAAAATGTATAAAAATGCTTGCATTTCCTGATTCTAGTCAGACAAACTCTGTATTAGCACGTTTTTGTCTCCTTGCTGCAAGATTAAAGTGCCTTAACCTGAACCTACCATGTATTGATCATTTTTAAAGTATATTTTTCCTTTGACAGATTGGTCCTTCAGACCAGAAATTATATCTCTCACTCTAGCTCAGGTCAGAATGAGCCCGGTGGTATGAAGCCATATGGGGAAGAAGCCACATCGGTTCTTCTGCTTTGAAAGACCTCCGACTGAATTGTCGTTCCAAAGAGGCCAGCCACTGTTTCTGATCTGTGATTGGAGGACGAGTCAACGTTCCGGTGGGATCAAGACACGGAGGCTCAGGTAAGGAGGAATTTACCTTTTTCTGTTTTAGATCAGGGACTTGTTACAGTATTTTTGTTTTTGTCAGGGAGATTTGCAAGTGCAGATCAGGGACAAAAAAGATTGCTGTCTTGTCATAGATCAGGGAAACAGAATAGGTGGGCAGTTATTCTAGATAAACTGTGAAAAAGTGTAAGTCGTGGTACCACGTGATAAAAAGGGTTACGTAACAATTTCTAACTTAGCCAAGGCAACATTGGAAATCAGTGCACAAAAAGTTCCCGAGACCCGCCCTTAACCGAAGATGCGAAATATATGCAATTACAGCGTGCCGATAATGTTAGGTATTATACAAAATGGGTTAATAAATACAAATTTGACGGTAATTTAGATAAACCTTCACTTATTAAACTTGTTAGACAACTTAAAACAGATGCGAAAAGTCCGCTAAAAAAGCAACGACAATTAGGAGTCCCTCAGGCACACAGGTGGCTTGAGGAAGCAAACCGCAGGGAACAAAAGATTAAAAATTTAAAAACAATGTTTTTAGATAAAGAAGACAATAACTTGGTAATAGCAACAGCCCCTCCGCCCCCTCCACTTCCCTTACCAGAATATGAAGCGAGTGGACAAGCTGATCCACCTCCGCTATACCCAGCTGTTCCTGCAAAAGCAAAGCCGTTTATCAGAGATCCTATCGAGACCAGGTCTCGAACATGCAACTTGAGAGGGGATATTGAATTGTATAAAATAAATAAAAATTCACAAGCTATGAGTGAAGAAGAGATATGCCCACTCATAGAAGTACCAAATCCACAGGCAGGACAGGACCCAACTCTTCTAGTATATAGACCGTGGACACCGGAAGACATCCGGAAAGCCACAGAGGGAATTCCCCATCCAAAAGTTAATTTTAGAAAATTCTTAGAAGACTTACAGGTCATGAGGTTAAGTTACCATTTGAATGGAGAGGAAGTAGAGAAAGTAGTCAGACAAATCGTAGGTCCAGATTGGCACATGATCAGTGGCAACTGGAATCCCCATGACGCAGAGCTTGGACCACTCCCACATAGTAATGCAGAACTAGACAACAGAGTGAAAGGTCTGACAGACCGAATCTCTGAGAAATGGAAGCCTAGGGATGATTGGACTTGCATTAATCAATGCATACAACAAGAAGGTGAAACTGTTGATAGATATTATACCAGATTATTAGAATGTTTTAATAACCATTGTGGAATGCAGGTACCTGAAGACCAAACACATGATTCCCCATATGAGCAGCAGCTAAAGAATGCATTTTTGAAAGGCAGTATTGCACCCATTAGCAGCTTTATTACAAAGCACATGGTAGATCATCGTACAAGTAGATTACAGTCATTACTTGAATATGCAAGACATGCCAAAAGGCATTTTAATAGCAAAAAGAAAAAGAAAACTCAAGTATTTGCAGTAGAAGACAGATCAGAAGTCTTTGTAGTACAAACTGGGAAGAAGGGTAAGAAAAATGTCCAGGGAAACAAACAATCTGATAAACGATCAGAAGACTTTGAAGAGAGAAAGAAAAGGGGTGAATGTTTTAAATGCGGGAAAAGGGACATTTAGCAAGGGATTGCAGGCAAAATGAAAAGGTAACCACAGAAGACAAGGAGGGTGAGGACTGACTATATGATAGTCAAGAATCACTGGAAAGGAATAAACAAGAAAAGACAAGTGCAAATGTGATAGAGGGAGTAGAGAATGTGATAGAAGGGGTAGAAGACATGATAGAAGAGATAGAGGATGTGCATGAAATCACAGATAATGAAGAAAATGAGATTTTGGACTTAGCATTATTGAGCCTAGAGCTCTACTTAGCAGACACAAAACCGGAAGTTACACTCCTGGTAGAGGGGACGGAAGTTAAATTCCTGTGTGACTCTGGGGCTTCACGGACCCTGATACATCCTTCCAAACTACAAGAAAATTCAGAATCACTTGACTACATATTAGTGAAAGCAGCTAATGGACAGCTGTATCGGGAGCCACTCTCCCACAACATAACGATAACTGACCCAGTTTCAGGGAAGACACAGAAAAGCAAAATTGTTGTTTCTGCAAAATGCCCAGTGAATTTCTTGGGCAGGGACCTAATGCAGATATTTGGCATAGCCGTAGTTCCAACTATGCAGGGTATGGAAGCACAGCGACAGATGGATACTTTTGAAGTGCGACTGGAGGGTGAAACATTTTATTGGTACAGCCAGGACTTAGTTATGACTGGTCCAGGGGCGGTAACCGAAGAACTGATGAACGTAGCCATCAGTAAATCCCCCTCCCTTGACACTGATAAACAGCATTTGTTGCATTGCACTCAATATTACTGTAGCAAACCAGGACCTGATAAAGAATATGAGCAAGAACTGTTTAGAAACCATGCTAGCAGATTAGTATTACGAAATTTGTACTGGGACACAGAAAGAAACAGTGTAGTGAGCTGTTCATTGCCCCAGGAATTCTTAGCACTTTACAAATCTAATCGATTATCACATGTGAGTTTGACTAAAGATAAAAATGTGAGGTGGGCAGACCTAGGAGAAAAAGTCACAAAGTGGGAAAAGCAGACAGAGTTAGAACTTTCTGAACAGGGAGTACAAAAGCAGAAACTGAATTGGATAACACAGACACACCCAGCTATACACTCACAGGCAAGTGAGGACAGCTGAGTAGCACTCTTACTAGAGGAAGAGGAAAAAGCTTTACGAGACATACCAGAGACTCTCTGGTCAAAAGGGAAATCAGATGTAGGACTTATTCGTACAGCAGGACCAGTTACTATCACAGCAAAATCAGCATTTAGACCTCAAAATAGACAGTATCCCTTGAGAAAGGATGCAGAAATAGGAATCAAACCTATAATAGCAGCCTTACTTAAGGAAGGAGTCTTGATAGAATCTCCCGATTCACCATGTAATACACCCTTATTTCCTGTTAGGAAAGCAAACGGAGAATGGCGTATGGTTCAAGATTTACAAGCTGTAAATGACGCAGTTATACCCAGGGCACCTACAGTGCCAGATCCACACACTTTATTAAATGATTTGAAACCTCAACAAAGGTATTTTTCTGTGGTAGATATTAGCAATGCATTTTTCTCAATACCGATGCACCCTGACAGCCAACATTGGTTTGCATTTACATTTCAGGGGAAAAGGTATACATATACATGACTACCACAGGGATATTGTGAAAGTCCAACAATATTCGCACAGGAAATGGCAAGTAACCTGGCGGGATTTATCCCACCGAAAGGCAGTCAGATTTTACTTTATGTAGATGACATTCTGCTGGCAGCCCCACCCAGCAAGAATGCAGAGAGGATACCATAGCATTACTACAATTTTTAGCTACTCAGGGACACAAGGTAAACAAGAACAAACTACAACTTTGGAAAAAACAGGTAACATACCTGGGATATGTAATATCCAAAGAAGGCAGAATATTAGATGAAGACAGAAAAATAGCAATATTACAAGCACCTAAACCAACTACCAAGAAGGAAATTATGTCCTTCCTAGGTACTACTAACTTTTGTCGGAGTTGGATTACAAACTATGCCTTGGAATCTGCTCTACTGACCAACTTGATATTTAAAAAGCCTATGGCAGCACAAGATTTATTACAGTGGACACCAGAAGCAGAATCAGCTTTCTGCAAATTGAAACAACTGATATCTTCTTCATTAGTTTTAGGATTACCAAACTATTATAAATGATTTTTCCAAACTGTAGATTGTAAGCAAGGTTATATGACATCAGTGTTAACACAACAGCATGGGGACAAACAACGCCCCATAGCTTACTATTCATCACAGTTAGACCCAGTGGTGCGATCCCTACCCCACTGTGTACAAGCAGTAGTTGCAGCTGCAATGGCAGTGCAGGCTTCAGCCTCAGTAGTGTTTTTCCACCCTCTCACATTGAGAGTGCCTCATGCAGTCGCAATTATTTTACTGCAAGAAAAAGTAGTATATCTTTCTCCTGCTAGACATCTTTCCTGTATGACTATACTGTTGAGCCAACCTCATATGACAATTGAACGATGCACAACTTTGAATCCGTCAACCTTGTTCCCAACCCCTGCAGATGCAAACCACACTGCTGCCTGCAGGAGATTGAGCAAAAGACACTACCTAGAAAAGATCTTACAGATGTTCCCTTGGATGATGCCGAGGTGACATACTATGTGGACGGCTCGTGCAGGAGGGGTCCTACAGGACAGAATCTAGTGGGATATGCAGTAGTTTCTGATACTGAGATTTTAGAAGCAAAGTCTTTACCACACAACCTATCTGCACAAGCAGCAGAATTGATTGCTTTAACAAGGGCATGTACCTTGGCAAAAGGTAAACGAGTGAATATTTTTATTGATAGCCAGTATGCTTTTTCTACTGTACATGTTTTTGCGCAGCAGTGGAAAAATAGAGGAATGATAACATCTACTGGTAAACCAATTAACCATGCACAATTTATTTTAGATTTGTTAGACTCTATTCAGTTACCTCAGAAAGTAGCTATTTGCAAATGCGTAGCTCATACCAAGCAGCAGGATAGAATTTCAAAAGGTAATGCAAGGGCTGATACAGCTGCAAAGCAAGCAGTTCAGCTTCAGAAGTATTTCTTTTGAGTGAGGAATTACAACCATCTGAGATTTTAGATTTAGAAATGTTAAAAACAATGCAGACACTTACTACAAATGTAGAAAAACAAAAGTGGATAAAATGAGGAGCAATCCTTGAGAAGGGACTGTACATCTCCAAAGAGAGGAAACCGATTTTGCCATCTAACTTGTTTAGATATGCAGCTTTGTTGAGCCATGGGCAGTGCCATGTCTCAACAGGGGGGATGGTACAGTCAGTGAATCGAGTGTTTACGATGTATGGATTTACAAACTACACAAAAAATATTTGTGCAGCATGCCATGTTTGTAACAAGCATCATGCACATGGGGCATTAAAACCTAAGCAAGGGAGTTTCCCTACACCACTGTATCCGTTCCATACTATCTGTATGAATTTTATAGAGCGGAACAAATGCAAAAATAAGAAGTACTGCCTTGTCATTATAGATATGTTTTCCAAATGGGTGGAAGCTTTTCCAACTAAAAATCCAGATGCAGCTACTGTTGCAAAAGTCCTCGTTAAAGAAATTATTCCTAGATTTGGCATACCGGAAAAGATTTATAGAGACAATGGCACACACTTTGTAAATCAAACTATACAACAACTAAGCCGTTATTTCGGGATTTCTCTGAAAAACCATTGCGCATACCACCCCCAATCTGCAGGATTAATAGAGAGGCATATTGGGGTTTTGAAAAACAAACTCGGGAAATTAATTAGTGAGACACAAAAAAACTGGGTGCACTGTCTACCTCTGGCACTGTTGAGCATGAGAACTGTTCCAAATTTAAAAGGGTTAACTCCTTTTGAAATTCTGTTTGGGAGGGCATATTATACACCTCAGTGGAAACCTCTCATGCCTGCAGAGCAGGAGGCTGACAGTTCACTTGCAGAGTATATGAGGTGATTTTTGAATAACAAACTTTTGCAATTAAATTCTGTTTCAGATAAAGAACAAACCAGACCATCGGAAGCAGCAATAACCCCAGGCACGTGGGTCTGGGTGAAGGTTGTGAAGAAAAAGAACTGGAGTTCTCTGAAGTGGGAAGGACCGTACCAGGTACTACTGTCGACACCCACTGCAGTCAAGATCGCAGAGCGAGCATCCTGGATTCATCTGACACACTGTAAACTGGTTAAGAACTTTGAACTGGACAAAAACCTTGTTACTGTTGTACAACGAGAACAAAATGACCAGGTATAGAGTAAACAGAGATGCAGAACAACCTCAGAAGATTTGCATGATTATTCTGATAGCTATACTAATAACATTGATCTTTTTGCTGTGGCCTTTCCTTTTCCCAGCCACACGAGTTGAACTGAACAAACGTGATGCATTACTCATAGACTCGCATCCAAACTTTAACACTTACCAAGCAATTAAATATGTGCATGCTGAGACTTTTAATGTTTCGAACTGCTGGATTTGCACAGCTATACCAACAGCATACGGGGGATTATTAATGACTGCTGTCCCCCTAGGGGTCAATGAGACCTGGGAAAACTTGATTTTTGATACTACACCTGTGAAATTACAAGACAAAATAGCATTGTACCTACCTGTTGCACAAAAATGGATTGTATGTTTTTACAAGAATGACACTATTCAGGTCGGTTGGAGCAATTGCAATGTGACTGTTTCTTATAAATGTTATATTAAAGCCAGTAAGACTAAAACTATTTGTGATACAAACTATGATGCATATTTTGCGAAGATGCATAGAAATGTTGATGAGATACAACATAATCCTGTTCTTTTAAAGCTTTCTATTATTGATAAGAAAATGTTTCATGCAGGGCAAGCTTATATCAATACTAAAGTAGAGAATTGTTATTTTGTTTGTGGGAAAAAAGCATATAAATGGCTACCTGAGAATTGGTCCGGCAGCTGTTTTTTGGGTTACCTGGTTCCGGCCATACGACACACTGCAGCTTTGCCTCAGGGAAAATTTCAAAACATCAGAGAGGTCAACAGTAAACCTAGAAGTCCAATTAAGAGACCTGAGAATTCAGTGGGACGAATCAAAGCAGGGTGGAGAAACCATAACTCCATAAAGAACGAAGATAAACTGACACACATAGACTTGAGTGACACCATTATATCATGGGCAGGCATAGCCCCTGCATATGGCGCAGTGAAATCGATTTGGGAGCTGAGAAATCTGTCTAAACTTCTCGAAGTTATGCGCAATGCAACTTTTTCTGCTCTCGAATTAGTGACTGCTGAACTGAATGCTATGAGAACTGTGGTGCTTCAGAACTGCATGGCTCTCGACTTCACCCTAGTGGCGAGAGGTAGTACATGTGCTTTAATCAAAGAAGAACGCTGTTCATATATTCCTGACAACCAGCACAAAATAAACGACCATCTTGAGGTGATTCAGCAAGTGTCGATCATGACCAAACCAGGCCCAAACCCTCTGATGGACTTTTTCCAGAATCTGTTTGGGGGGTGGGGTTCCATCCTAATGAACATCCTGATTACCATTTGTGTAGGATTACTCCTATTAGGAGCATGCATTTGTTGTGGTATTCCCTGCATGAAAAGGTTAATCAAAGATTTTATAGACATATCAGTTTCTGAGACTTTGTATCAAAGTACTGAAATTGAAGAGTTGTTGAAAAGTGAAACACTTTCATAAGTTTAAACTGAATGACTCTCTTAACTGCAAATCCTGAATGGAAGAGGTTAGGAGAAGAAGCAAACTGTTTATTCTTTTGAAAATAGAATTAAAAAGTATTAACAGGGGGGAAATGTCAGAAAAATATGTATTAATGTGTGTGCTTAATGCTAATTAGAAACTAAATGAGTTAACACATTTTTCATTCTATTTTATATGCACTATTTTATATACAGCTTAGTTTTATATGAGACTAAAAGATGCTTTTGAAACTGCAGTGTGCTTTCTGAAACTTGCAAGATGCCCTCTGACCTAGTAACTGCTAGCACAGCAAAATTCATGTTTATGCCTTTTGGAAATGTACTTGAGAAGCAGGTGATTATCTGCTAAGTCAGGAAGCAATGAATGAAAAATGCCATATTCTATAATATAATGATTTTGAACAATTAGCTCTGTTCGAAGTATGAGAACACGCACAGCTGCAGAAGGAAGAGATAAAACAGACAAAGGACTGTTGGAGAAATGAACTGCAATCTATACTTGCTTTGTGCTCAAATTAGCCATAGTACCTTGAATGGTAACATTGCATATATCTAACCGGTGGTAGCCAAGTCCACGTTGTTTTTCTTAGGAAGTTTTTCACAAAAATTGATAGTACAAGCAGAATTTTACAAAAACAATCACTACGAAATGATGATGTTAAAACTTGTGATTTACTATGTCAGCTTGGTAGGCAATGTCTTATTAGAAAATGTATAAAAATGCTTGCATTTCCTGATTCTAGTCAGACAAACTCTGTATTAGCACATTTTTGTCTCCTTTTTGCAAGATTAAAGTGCCTTAACCTGAACCTACCGTGTATTTATCATTTTTAAAGTATATTTTTCCTTTGACATGCATACACAAATGAATGCTCTCTTTCTATGGTTAAATTAAGCAGAATAAATGCCTTTGTATGGTCATCTTGATCAGAAAAATGCAGCTTGTATGAAAATATCATACACTTGCTCAAACACTCTCTGATTCTCTGCAATATTATTATCAAAGTCAAGTGGACCTGGTTTTCAAAATCTGTCTGCCATGCCAACAAAGTATGTTCAAACACACTGAAACTATGGCCCTTGTAATTATATATAAACATGCACACACAGCCAGTACTTGTAATGATAGTCAAATGGGCAATAAACTCTTTGAAATACTGTAGTTTGCAAAATATGCTTTGAAATGGCTGTATTTTGCAAAATAACTGTACTGTAATACTGTACAAAGTTGCGAAGACTTCATACACCAGATATTTTGAATAGCTTCAGTTAATGTGAAAAAGTAGCTCATGGTGAAAAAATTTGGTCGTTTCCTGTATTTTATACATTTTATGCGATTCGGACTTTATTTTGAATATTTTTCGTAGTTATTCAAATATTTTTTCCAATATGTCACAGTTTCAGACATTTCATTTACTTATAAATTCATTTACAGCATTCTGAGTGATTTGTTTTATATTTTGCAAATAAGAAATCATTTAAGTAAGTTTTGATAGCTGAAATATGTTTCTCACCTGTTTTGCAAATTATATGTCCAGTAAGGACGATCCATCCCTCTGTCTTCTTCCAATATTAATTGAGTGCCTTCTCGGTCCTGAATCTGGATTTCTGGATCCCATTCTGACACCATGTTGCTCATCTTGTTTTACCATTGAAGACGAACAGGCAAGGTAGTTCATTTAGATGCTTTATTGCACAGAAACACATCAGGATGGATAACAGCAGAATAAAATATAAACAAATGGATTAACTGACAGACTACAGAGATATACATGCTTACATCTCAACAGCTTACTACAAAATGGCAATCAGGCTCACACATGCTCAGTATTTATACACTTGTGCAAGCCCCTAGAGAGCTTCTTAAAGGAATACATGCATATTGATCTACAAACCCTATATCATCTGGGCTTCAAATGAAATGTGTCAATACATTTTCACCTGCTGCCACAGAGTTATCTAAACAGCAGGTGTGTTTCATACACTCAGTAGTGAGAATTCTCATAATTTTGTCAAAGAGACTCATGTTTGCTCACAGTTTAACTACACGCAAACAGGGAAAGCAGTAAAAATGTTTATCTCATATGCACAAACAATTTGCCATCCATCGATCAAAACCACTGCTCAGTGGTGCACTATGCAGAGTGGACAATAGCATGTATTGGTTTTGTTTACTGTCCATTTAGTCTTTATCCCATTAAAGTACATTAAAAAATAAAAACGAAAGTAAGGCACTATCTAAGAAAATAACACACAATGCAGCCATCTGTTACCCCCATTCACTGCAGCCTTGGTCTCTCAGTATTTGTTCAAAAATATATCAAATACTCTACAGGAATAAATAACAAATGGTGTGTTATACATCATGCACATCTTTATAATGGCAATACACATCCAGATTTTCCAATACTTGCAGTAATGTGGACACCTGCTGTCATATAATTTGTAAAGCTGTTCCTTAATGTATACCTGCACATTGGAAGCAAAACAACAAATACTACACATTGCACACTCATCAATCTGGTAACATGCCAAACTTTAATATCTTGACAGTTGGACATGGCTAGCTATCCATTTTATGCAGGCCTCCCAATATATTTTCTCCTGCATCCGCAGCTGATGTCATCCACTATAAGCTGTCCTGCAGCCTTGTAAAAGTCAGACTTGTGCCATGGTGCTTACATAAACTACTGAGTTCTCTAGTCCATGTACTTAGATAGGTAGGGGTTCTAATCTCACTGCAGTCAACTGGTGTATTTGTGCATCTGTCTGCCTAGTCAGAAGAGAATAATTGACTATCCTGCAGTCACCACTACAATCCCATGGAGTATGAATATTTTCAGAGTTGGGCATGCCTACAAATCCATTTCAAAAAGACTTCCCAACATCTTCTCTCAAACATCCTTTGATGATGTCATTCACTATACTTTGTCCTGCAGCCTTGTAAAAGTCAGACTTGTGCCATGGTGCTTGATTAAAGTACTGAGTTCTCCAGTCTGTGTACTTAGACAGGCAGACAGAGACAGATGCACACTCATCAATCTGGTAACATGCCAAACTTTAATATCTTGACAGTTGGACATGGCTAGCTATCCATTTTATGCAGGCCTCCCAACATATTTTCTCCTGCATCCGCAGCTGATGTCATCCACTATAAGCTGTCCTGCAGCCTTGTAAAAGTCAGACTTGTGCCATGGTGCTTACATAAACTACTGAGTTCTCTAGTCCATGTACTTAGATAGGTAGGGGTTCTAATCTCACTGCAGTCAACTGGTGTATTTGTGCATCTGTCTGCCTAGTCAGAAGAGAATAATTGACTATCCTGCAGTCACCACTACAATCCCATGGAGTATGAATATTTTCAGAGTTGGGCATGCCTACAAATCCATTTCAAAAAGACTTCCCAACATCTTCTCTCAAACATCCTTTGATGATGTCATTCACTATACTTTGTCCTGCAGCCTTGTAAAAGTCAGACTTGTGCCATGGTGCTTGATTAAAGTACTGAGTTCTCCAGTCTGTGTACTTAGACAGGTAGAGGTTCTCTTCTCACTGTAGTCAACTGGTGTGTGCGTGTGTGTGTGTGTGTGTGTGTGTGTGTGTGTGTGTGTGTGTGTGTGTGTGTGTGTGTGTGTGTGTGTGTATGTATGTGTGTGTGCACTTGCTTGGAATTAGAGAGAGCATTTTATACCAGCATGTCAGACACTGCTATTACCATCTTCCTGTCAACAGACTCTGCTGATGTCATCAGCTACAGCTGTCTCTCAAGCTTGTTTTGTTAATGTCACAGGCTAGGTTAAGATCCTTAGAGTAAGAGACTCTTGTACCATTAGATTTAAGAATATGAAACATTTCCATCAGGGCAGGGTCGTCAGAGACTGGCCTGTAGGCCAAGCACAAGTTACCTCATCCTATACGATAAAGAGTATAGTGACAAGGCTTGCAGTCTATCCACATATGTCATGGAATTGTTTCTAGGTGCTCTATTTTCTTGTTGAGAAACCCCTATGGTATCTTCAGGTGCTGTAGGCATCTCGTGAGGTGCATCAAAAAGGGAGAATTGTACTCGATTAGCCTTATGATGAGGTTTGAGTACAGTGGCCTTATAACATCCTCACATCTGGATATCCTCATTCCTCCCTATTCCATGAAGATATTTGACATCTTCATTGCAACATACATTATCACAATTCATCAGTCACCAGTCATCAAATGTGCCAATGCCTCCACTGTTATCTGCTTAGCTAAAATAATTGATGAACTTCACTCTAAACCCAATCAGCCATCTCATCAATTTGAATCTTGCCTTCCAGACTCAAATCTGTCCCTTAACACCAAAAATAAAACAAATATATGCTGTTTACCCTAAAACATTTAAAAGCAAGAAAAATCAATTTCCATACTATTTTCTAATGGCACAGCCATCAAAATATTCTCTCATACTAAGCTGCTAGAACTCACTGTTCATGAAAAATTTAAATCTGATCTCCACATTTAAGTGATTAAAAATATCCACAACCAGACTTGTGGGCTTAATACAAAGTAATATAACTGATGAACAGCCAAACCACTGATCGTAGAAATATATAAACACACTGATTCATTCAAGTTGTTTGGTTGTAGTTTGTGACTAAAAATATTATAAAAAATCAAGGACATCTCTATAGAGTCAAAACTTTCCTTACTGACTTATTGGTGAAAAAAATGGCATCTTCCCTCCTACTATCCATTTCTTTTTATCTACTTCAACTTTTATCGACCTACACTCTGCCCAACTTTAAAAACATGAACAACCTTATAATAAAATTGCCAAATTTGCTGCCAATTTACCCATGCAAACTCATCACTGCATAACAATCAAACAACTAAACATTGTTGAATTACTTTACATCCTTAAACTCAATCACCTGAAAACTATCAGAATATTGCATAGTCTGGAAATATGACCCTCTGTAGCACTCCTAAATTCCTGGTACTCTGCTCATGTATACTCAATTTTTTTGAAAATTCCCTAGCCTTTGTTGCCAAATCTTGCAATTCTTATGGTTATATCCTCCATATTCATATGGTTATGTCTTTCATAGTTCCTTAGATGTATATTATCTAGACTACGGGATAAATTTCCATTACCTCTCTGAAAAATGAAAAATACTAATAAATGTGAAGCAGTAATAGAATTTGGATCTGCCACTGTTAGTCTGCTCCTGGGCAGCCACCCCTCCTTAATACCCTTCTTTCCACTACCTCTCTGATAATTCATTCATCACAGAGGGCTATCCCTTGCCTTTTCCCTCATCTCTCTATTTTTCCTTTCTACTTTCATCTCCTACCACCATCCTCACTAAATTTCAGATATGACTTATTTCCTGTTTCTCCATCTCCTCAATTTATATTCCTTTAAGATTTCCTTTCCAATTTTAAAGCTATTATTCTTCCTCCCTCCTCCTATACCAGTATCACTACTCTAATTTATTGTCTCTACATTTTAATTATATATTTCATGTACATATTTTTATTTTAACTTCTGTGTTTTGTTGTAGTTCTTTTCCATAATCTTGCTGTTTTTAATGTGTGCACCGTATTATATGTGTTTGATTTCTGTACATCTGTTTTATCTTCTACACGTTGTGGATCTTTCATCCTCAGGTTTCTGCAGAAAAGAGGTGTTACCCACTCAGGCTATTCTAGGAAACAAAGCCAAATAAACTAAATGTAGAACAATACCAAGCCTGTGTTTGATATCTAAGTATCTCATATGGGTTTTTAGGTTGTGAAACAAGAAACTTTTTGAAAGATTGTGTCAAAAGTTAAGAGTATTTTCTGTCATGCAACTCTAAAACATGTGTCTTCTAAATGATATGCTTCTCTGGTCTATGCAGTTATCTGTTTCTGAACTTTTTGAAGATATATATATTTGCATGTATTTTTGTTTTTCACATATGTCCATTCATAATGGACAAAGGAATACAATTCATTTATTAACACTTTAGTCCATAGAAAGACAAATAAAAAATGCTGGAAAAGTGACAAAACAGGCCCATAGCATTAATTACATGAAGATGTTTGATAACTCTAAGGATGGCACAGCAGACACTGAATAAAATGCATTTTACTCTACAAAGGAATTCATACTGAAAGACTGTACCCCTCACACAAAGACAACACAATCAATACCTGCTAAATAATATCAGATATCTGCTATATGATGGGAAAGTTCAGGATAATACATTAAACCATGTATGCATAGCTCAAATGTGAAATTTTAAGCCTTTATGACAAACTTTGTGTATTTTAAATTGCAGTTTTGACACAAAAGTAAGCACAGTAGTTTCAGAGTGATCATTCAGGATTAGAATCTGAAGCAGTTTTGAAATATATGGA
Organism: Protopterus annectens; assembly: GCF_019279795.1. Classification (NCBI taxonomy): domain Eukaryota; kingdom Metazoa; phylum Chordata; order Ceratodontiformes; family Protopteridae; genus Protopterus; species Protopterus annectens. Next base: position 700,275,200 of record NC_056746.1, on the reverse strand, counting down.
AGAGAGAGAAATTGCCAAAAATGAGTGTGATCTTGCACTGATTCTGAATGGAGAAATTGCTTAAAGAATATGTAATCTTCTAAAGATTACATTTAGTTTAAAAATGCAAATCACCCAAAAAGCAAAAAAGTAACTGAGAGACCTATCTGTATGGCTATCATGGCCAGTTCACCTTAACGTCTGTCAACCAGGCAGTTCCTTGGGAAATTAATGGGAACAATTTTCTCAGAGAAATAATAATGGCCATTTGAACCACTTGGCATGTCTTTGTGTAAATCTGAAAAGACATTTTATCTGAATAGAGAGGAGTCACTCACTCCTCTTCCCCCGTAATACATATCAATAGTCACCTCCACTTCTGGTCATATGTGCAGTTCTGGAAATATGTGAGGACAAACGTGTTCTTAATTCATCAAAGGAAGGCTCTATTTTGACTGGACTGAAAACACAGTTCAGTCTTCAACTATTCACAAAAATGTCCACATTGACTCATTACACAACCCATTAGAAAATGTTGAACTCCAACCTTAAACTGGGAATTCTTGCAAATTCAAAGACTGGATACATTCAGCATGAGTGTTAGACAGTTGTGTCAGTGACCCCTGATGACCACAATGTTTTTTCCCAGAATCCAATGAATAGTGAACCAGCTAGAGAAGCAGTCTGGTAACACGCCAGTGGTGATCAGGGAAAAGGGCAGGACTTGGTGAAAGAGCTAGCACTGTAGGTTTACCCTGTTTGTAACTACTTTATGCTTTTTGGCTGAGTGTCTGTTTGATTAAACCCAAGAATGGGACCACTGCTGCAGTCATGTGAAACTTGGGGCTACTGGAGTTGTATTATCGTACTAGTCATTTTACAGGCCGAACGGCTTTATGGTGCTACATGGTGTTGAGTTATCTTAGTATTTGCCTTAAGAGGATGAATGGCTTAATGTTCACAAAAACATAACATGATTCTTTATTTTTTCACCTAGGGTAACTACCTAAGTTATCTGGGTCATATCTTAGTAGTCTGACATACTGAACAGGCAAGCAAGTAAAGAAATACATATTTGTAAAATTGCAAGTGTTAAACACAACAATAATTGTGACACAAATTTGTATTTTAGTACATATTTCTCATAGTCCCACTAAATTTGTCACTCTAACACACCAGTATATGCAAGGTGTTATATGAAATGGACTAAAGATACTTATTATAATGTAACATTTTTCCTTAAACTTCCACTCATGTAGAAACCCTAATTACAGCTGAATTGGTGCCTCTATCCAGACAAGATGGTAAACAGTAAAATCAGTGCTGATCACGCTGCAGTCTATAAATCATCTTCCAGTCCCGTAACAAATGATCAGATACTGGTGCTTATGGACCAATATCCCCTCAGAACAGTCCACATGCAATTCCAGGGAATTTACTAAATGCTGAAAAAAAAACTCAGCATAAGCCTCTCCACAGGTATTTTTGGATAGGTAAAATAACATCATTAACAAAATGTTCATAAAGCAGCAGAGGTCTGTATGCATCAGGGTGGGGAAGCAACTATACTGGATCAAATGATCTAATGGTTTGAGTACTACATCTTTTGGAAAAGTAAAGGGCAAAAGATAAAGAGTTAGCAAAGTGATTCTACTAGAAGGAGTAAGGATTTTTTCTGCTATATAACAGACCTAGCTTTTGATTATTTTGTATGCAGTTTTGCATGTGACTATCAAACTTTAAATTGCTATAAATCGTGACTCCAAAAAATTTGGTATGGGTAATTACTTCAATACTTGTATTATTTAGCAGTAGTGCAGCTTGTGTGGGGTGAGAGAGGCAGCTTTCCTTGGGTGGAAAGTATTGGGAGGGGTAGATTAGCCAATCCTGACCTTTCTTTAATGCAATACTGGCTTTCAACAGCCAGTATTGTATTGTAGTAAAAACCTGAGTGCTGTAGTGTTCCATGTGCTGTCTAAACTCTAGCAACTGCAAGCAGTCTGCTAGAGTTTAAAAGTAATACAAAAAATATATTTTTTAACTAAAACCTGAGCATTGTAGCACCCTGTGCAGGCAGAGTATAAACTATAGCAACTGTATGGTATATTTGCAGCAAGCAGTTTGCTACGGTTTAAAAAGAAGATTTTTTTAAACTGAAACATGAATGCCATAGCATTCCATGCAGACAGAGTACAAACTGTAGCAACTGTTTGAGTGCCGTAGCACTCTGTGCAGGCAGAGTATAAATTGTAGCAACTTTTTCATACATTTGTATCAAACAGTTTGCTATAGTTTAAAAGGGGACATTATTATTTTTTAATAAAATATGCTGAATGAAGGTTGGGGCAGGGCACAGAAATTGGACTTGAAAATAGCTGGAACAAGAGGGAGAGGGTGTCATGGACTTGGCCTCTTGATTGTTATGCCAGTAGAAGAAACATTCTTTTTATTTATTTATTTATTTATTTATATTTATTTATTTAGTTAGTTAGTTACTTACTTATTTTTTTTTTTTGCTGTCCAATGGAAGGGTGGGGGTGGCAGGAATCTAAGTGTAATAAGCCGACCACTAGCAATGTAACAATTAGCTTATTACAGTGAAGTGTTTTTTTATTTTGCTCTTCACTTTGACAGAAGAGGTGGTGGGGGGCTGGTTCATGGTGCCAGCTCAGGGCACTGCTTCTGTTGTTTAGATAGGCAATGTGGAAGTTACTTTTAGAATTTGCATTTGATTTTTGAAAAAATAGTGATAGTTTAGTTTTTTTTGGGATTAAGTAAAACGTTGATTTTGATGTAACCAAATTTCAGTTGAGATGAAGGGATCTTGTGCCATGGATTGTAGATGTAGTGGGTGGTCAGATGAGCAGGTGACAGTTGAGTCATCTGCATACTGAAATATGGCAAGCTTGTGAGAGGAGGTATATACGTAAGTGATGAAAATGTTAAAGAGCATTGAACCAGGAAGAGTAGTGATGAAAATGTTAAAGACTGTTGAACCAAGAATAGACTATTGAGGAACCTGGTTAACTAGGAGAAAAGGAGAGAGAGCGAGAGAGAGAGAGAGATAAGAGAGGCATTCAACAGTTTGAGATCTTTCAGAATGGTAGTTAGAGAACCATAGAACAATTGGTTTGGAAAGGCCTAGACAGGATATTTGAGTAGGAAATTTCTCATGTGACACTATGTCAAAGGCTTTTGAGATATCTAGAAAAACAGAAGAGATAACTGTTTCTTCCACTCTAGCCTTATGAATGATGTCAGAAAAGTTCCAGTGAGCTGCAGTGGTGTTTTGACCTGGTTGGAAACCATGTTGTGGTGCAGTTAAGAGATCATTTTGTAAGAAGTACTGAAGGAGTTGCTTATGAATACACTTTTCTGGGATTTTGGAAAGGGGGGGGGGGCAGGATAGCAATTGGCCTAAAGTTATAGATTTTAGAAGACTTACCTCCTTGATAGAGGGCAATAATAAAGAAGTTTTTCAAAGGACATGGTAGTCTTGAACAGATGAGAAATGACACTGGGTATGCAGTAAAGTTTGCAGCCAGCTTAAGATACTCAGCAGGGAGATCATCAGGAGAAGGAGAGCAGGGTTTCCATTTCTTTAGTAGCTGTCTAACATGTGATGTGCAGATGGGCTGGAGTTAAAGGCAGGGATGTAAAGGCTAGTAGAGCTAGATATAAGAGAGGCTATGATGTAGATAAAGAAAGTGTTAAATTTGGTAGCAGTTTCTGAGGTGGATAAGTGCAGATATGGGTTTATTGATGAAGGGATGCCAGGTTGAAGAATTTTCTTAACTGAGTTCCAGAATTTCTTTGAATATTTTTTGTGATTATCCTGTGGGTCTGTGCAATACTTTTTTTTTTTGTCTAAGTAAATTTGCTTCTTGGTGAGGTTTTGCAACTCTTTGTATAGGTGTAAAATTTAAGGAGTTTTGTCTTTGTGCCATTATTTCAATGCATTGTTACATTTTTGCATGAGCATTCTATTTGAATGAATCAGACATGGAGGTTGAGTAGTTTTTATTCTTTCATTTCTGGTAAGGCCAAGGGTATTTGAGTATTCATGAACATATTGTTGAATTTATCAGCTTTGCCTATGGGTCTAGAGGTAGAGTTTGAATGTAGACCAGCTGAAGTATTTTAGGAAATTACTGAATGTCAGGATGAAAGATTTTTTCCTTTTTTTCTAGTTAGTGGGTGATTTCTCTATTGATGAATATAGGGTGATGATCACTAAGGGAATCAGGTAATACACATGAGTTAGCACACATGCTGGGGTTGGAGACAAGCAACCCATCTCGAGAACAGAATTTTTATGATTTGATTTGTTGAGCTGAGCTGGAGATGAGAATAGCTGTTTAAGTCCATACAGGTTAAGACTAGTAGCTGGGGTGCTAGGTTTCACAGATGACCAGTCAATGTCTCCTAATATAATGGTTTCTGTAGTAATATTTGTAGTTATTCAGCAAATAATTTCTTTTAATAAGCTAATATTATTACCAGGTGGTATATAAAGGGCAGCTATTCATAGCTAGCTTCTTATGTTTATTAACTTTGAAAAGAAAGATAAGTTCTGCATTTTGGAACATTGGCATGTTAGTTTTGAGGGGTGGGAAAGTTGAACAACTATTGCATACAATTGCAATACCTCCCCATTTTTTGTGTACTCTGTCACATCAAATTTTATTGTAGCCAGGGGATATAATTTCTGACTCTTTTATATGGAGTTGTAGCTACAGTTCAGTAATATTAGTAATATCTGTTACATATTGAAGAAACAATAATTGTAGGTCTGTAACTTTGTTTAGATTACTATAAATGTTAATGGAGGTAAGGAAAAGTGTTGTGGGTTTTATATATGAGTTATGGGCAGAAGCGGGTGGAATGGATGAGGATGAATGTCACCACAGAGTGATTTTAGAGAACAGTGGATTGGGATTAGTTTTTTTTTTTTTTAATTTAAGTTTATGAATGTATTTCAGTTATGTCAAAGTGAACTGAATGGTTAGCTGATTTGTATTTGAGAAGGTGACTAGGTTGGATATCAAATACATTTGATTTAATGTGTTTGAAGAGGGGTTTAGTCTCTGTATAGGTAGGATGGCTGGTAGTCTGAGAGTGTGAATAAAGTGTGAGAGTACCATGGTGGGTAGTAAGATGATATCAAATGGATAGCAGAGATGTACAAGTATAACATGGTAAACAGACGTAACTATGGAGTAATAAAGAAAAGATGTTAAAAGAGAAAGGAGGAAGTTAAGGGGGAAAAAGTTAAGAGTGGCTCTGCTGGGGCTGGAAACTGAAATAGAGTACAGTCAGCTAGAGAAATCAGAATTAACCATTGTGAATTTGAGGAAGTATTAGCTAGATAATACTTAAGGGAACAATGTGTATAATAAAAGGTTTGTAGGCTTTACATTTTGGGTAATATTCTGAAAGGAAGGGTAGCAGTGAATGACTTCCTGAGGAGGAAGACGTGAAAATTGCAAACAAGGAAAAGGAGAATAAAAAGTACAGACTGTAATGTTATAACAGCAGCGAAGTGTAAATTAAATGAGAAGCAGTAGAGAATAATAAGTTTGGAGATTTGATGACTTAAGAATGTAAAGTGTTTGGGTGAATGTTATTGGATAATGAGGTAGTAGCACGGATTGGTTAGGATAGCAGAATGTGGAGGGGAGAGTAATAAGGAAGGAGAGAAGATAGGTGCCTTATTAATTTAAATAGGGAGAAGGTGTGGGGGAATTGGGGGGAGCTGGCTGAAAACCCTCACAATGGAGGAAAGGGAAGATGCTAATATAATGTGAGCAATATAATGTGAGTAACAACATGATAGCAGAGGAGAGAAAGCTAATAAAAGTTACTTATCCATCAGAAAGGTATACATTAAAGCCAGGACAAGCTGCTCACGGGTAAGAAGGCCATACATATAACTATATAATGGCTCTAAGAAGCCACAAGTTCATTAATGCATGAGGTGTCCTTTTCCTTTAGTGGCAATGGTTGCAAGCTCAGTGGTGCAGATGGTTTTAGCAGCTTACCTAGTGTCATTCAAAGGTGACAGTCTATATACTGACCTCACTGAAAAATAATTCTTGCAGGCTGCAAATCCTCCAATTAGAAGAAAGATAATTTTATGTAGAATGATACAAAAAGATAGGGATACTGATGGCTTTCAATACTGAGTGGAAGGAGCAATCTTGCAAGCCCTGAGCAGCTATGATCCTGTGTGTGTGTGTGTGTGTGTGGGGGGGTAGCTGTAATGATGTACTGACACATATATTCAATGTCACCTGCTCCCAGTGATGCAGCACTTATTTTGATGGATATGGCATAAGTTCATAGGTTCATAGGTAGGTACTAGGCTATTGGCCCAAGGGCCTAAGTAAGCCTAGCCAACAAGGTTCCCTGGCTTATGCAACCCAAAAAAGTTATTTTCCTATGCTCCTGTCGAGCAGAGCCACAGAAGTGTTCCCCAGGGTGAATTTCCTATTTCCCATCCACTCTTCAAGATTTTTCTTGAAGAGTGCTAATGAAGAATTTTTCTTGACATTGATGGGTAGCTTGTTCTGGAGTATGGGAAGTCTCTGGGACAGGAATCTATCCCTCTGGCATGTCCTGTTCATTGTGGTGACAAGGTTTAGGTCCCTAGAGCATGTAGCTCAGAGTGACTGGGATTTCTTTAAGTGTAGCATGTCTAACAGCTCTGGGTTTGACATAGCTTTATATGAAAGGCAGAAATCACCTCAGAGTAGGCAATATGCTATGGAGTAAAGCTAGCATTCTTTGAGATGGTCAGTGTAGGGCATCTGTTTGAGGCCAGTAATCCTCTTTGTGAGGTACTTCTATGCTCTTTCCAGCTGCTGCAGATGTCTTGTGTACATTCCAAAAGGGGCATTGTACTCTATAATGGGTCTAATGAGTGTCGAGTAGAGGGAAACAATGACCTCTTTTTTCCTGGATGAGAACTCTTTTGTGATGAGTTGTGCCACATAGAAGGATTTCCTGACTACTGTGGCAATGTGATTATCAAAAGAGAGACTGCTGCCCACCTGGGTCCCAAGGTCTCTTATCACACATTCGGCATTAAGTAGACTGCCACCTATGTGTTAGTTCATGGGTACAGAGTTTTTACCAAAGGGGATGACAATGCACTTTTTGGCATTAAGCTTCAGGCCATGGCTCTGACACCAGGCACCTATCTCAGTGAGGCCCTTCTGGAGGATGTCCACATAATTTGGGGACTCGACTATTGCTTGTAGTTTGCAGTCATCTGTGAACTTTGTTAAACAAAGTCCTTCTGTGCTAGCCTATACTTCAGAGAAGTAGATACCAAACATGAGAGGTCCCAGGACTGAACCCTGTGGTACTCCACTTGTCACTGGTTTGAAGTCAAATTTGGAATCTGCAACTTTTACAGTGTGGGTTCTGTCAGTGAGCCAGTTGGCAACCCATCTTGTGATGTAGGGATTTATACCTAGTTTTGTGAGTTTAGCTATAATTCCAGAATGGGGGATGGTGTCAAAAGCCTTGGCGAGGTCAAGATAGGCTGTGTGAACTACCTTACCCTCGTCTATGGCTTTGGTGACTGCCTCAAAGAAGTCTATCAGGTTCAGGAGGCATGATCTGCTTTTCACAAACCCGAACTGGGTGGAGTCCAGAGTTTGGAGGTTACCAATCTCTTTGTTTATCATTTCCATCATGATACGTTCCATGGCCTTACAGACCAGGCTCATCAGGCTAATAGGGTGATAGTTCCTGGGATCAATGGTGGCTCTCCATTTGTGGAGTGGGATAACTGTTGCTGTGCACCATTCAGTGGGCACAACGTCTGACATGAGGCTATGACTGAACATGGTGCTTAGGTGGGGAGCCAGTTTGTTCTGAAGTTTGTGTAAAACGCAGCCTGGGTTGTTGTCAGGTCCCATGGATGCTGTATTTTTGGCTTTAGAGAGAGCAGCTTTTACCTGCATAGTTATGATTACAGGGACTCTGCATTCTTCCTGAATAGATATGGGCCCTTTAGGGGATGAAAGGGGGGTAAAGTTAGCACTGAACCTATCTGCCAGGATGTTGGCAATATCAGTTGATTCTCTAATTTTCATGTGGTTGTGCTGTAACTCAGAGCAGATCTGGGTGTTGCCATTAAAATTATTGCCATAGTTATCGAATGCTTTGTGGTTGTCCCTAGAATCCATGGTGATTTTGTTTTTGTAGATAGCTTTGGAGGATCTTATAAGGGATCTCAGCTTCTTACTGAGGCTGACCAGGGAGCTCCTCCACTCATGGGATTTTACTCTCTTTTGCAACAGTTTCTTCCTTCTGTTGTAGAGTTTGTTTATGGCAGGGGACCACAAGATTCCTTTTTTTTGGGGGATAGCATCTTGGTTCTGTTTGGGTAGCATGATCCATGCACTCATGTAAATGCTTATAGGGTGCATTTGTGTAGGATTCAGCAGTCATAACTTTATTATCCATCTGAATGGGTGCCATGAAGTTCGCCACTTCTGTCTTAAGAAGCATGAAGTTGGTTTTGGAGAAATTTTTTTACTGTGGTTTCCTTAATGGGGGGTGGGGGCGGGATGTGGATATCTAGGGTAATTAGCTTATGGTCATTTCTGACCAATGAGGAGTTGACTTCAGGTGTGGAAGACCGGTCACTCATGTTGGTAATGGCTAGGTCTAGGATAGTGTTGCCCCTGGTGGGGGTATGGATAAGTTGATCCAGGGCATTGGAATTTATGAATTCCAGAAAGCGTTGAGTGAAGGAGTTGGTACATGAATAATTTTCCCATTTAATGGTGGGGTAGTTGAAATCGCCCATTATTAGGGTGTTTGGTTGAACCCTAATATTTTCCAGTATATCAAGAAAAGAGGCGTGAGAATCCTGGGACATAGTGGGGGATCTGTAGCAAGCTACAGTTTGAATTGCAGTTTTGCCCAGAGTTAGTTGCACTTGGATAACCTCAGATGCATTATGCTGAGCAACTAGCCTGGAGGTGTGGATATCCTTAATGAATATGGACATACCTCCGCCTTTGGTGTTCTGCTCCAGGTTAGGTGGCCGAAAAGTGTGGTATGAGTTATAGCGTGGTAATTGCTCTCTGCAGCCTTGAACCAGGTCTCAGTCACTGCACAGATAACAAGTCCTCCATTTTAAGGAGTACCACAAGGGAGTGCATTTTGAGATTTAGACTTCTAGCATTGAGTAGCATTACCCTCAGTTTTTGCTTCCGTGTTCCTGTTACTGTGGTGAATTTGTCATGTGAACTTTGCCTAAAAAAGGCACTACAGCAGCGGCAAGAGCCTTAGACAGCATACAGAATCCCAGGGGTGACAGGTACAGGTTATCTCTGGCAAAGCATCATGGTCTGTCGACCATGTTGTCCCAGGCAGACAGATACTGGATCCCCTTAGAATGACACCAGAAGCTTAGCCAATTGTTGAAGTAAATCATTTTGTCCTTGAATTGTAGTATCATTCTGGGTAATGGTAGGATGCTACTCAGGGCTAGGGTCATACCTGCCTGGGCTACAAGATCAGAAAGCTCTTCCATGTCTCTTTTCATGTAGTCCAGGGAGGTACGTCTCAGGTCATTCACACCAACATGAGCAATAACAGAGTCATATTTGTACTTGTTGTGGAGTGACCTGAGTGCGTGGGTTATGTGGTGGATCCTGGCACCTGACAGGCAGCTGACAGTAACCTTTGCCTTGTTTAGCCTATTGAGGGGGACATCAGTGTGCTGGACTATAGAGTCACCTATGACTAGTGTTTTGGGTACATTGTTCTGCCTTATGGGCTGTGGTTGAGTGGCACACTGAGTCTATGGTCTTTGTGTCATTTGTGTCATGCTGGGGGTTGGAGGTTGCTTGCGTTTCTGCTTTGGAGGTCTTTGTTTCTTGAGCAGATTATTATTGAGAGCCTCCACGAATGTTTTTGTGTTTCTATGTGTGGATTTTGGTGGTGTAGGTTTAGTGGGACTATGTGATGAGTGTGGTGTGGTGCAAATATTTACCTTCCCTTCTTGACTGTCAAGTTCAGTCTTGGTTGGAGAGAGCTTTACCTCCAGTTTAGCTAAATAAGTGCATCTCTCGCATATTGTAGTGTTGGGTGGTAGGAGGAGAGGGTTGTCTGTGTACCTGAGGTAATTGTGACATTGCCCCAAGATGCCCAGATTCATCAGATAGACAGGAGAGAACACTGGGAGCTGACACTTGAACATGCCTGAATAAAAAACTATTTTCCTCTAGACAAGTGAGGAAAGTGAGTACAAGAGCTGTTTTTCTCTAAGCAAGTGAGGAAAGTAAGTACAACAACTGTTTTCTCTAGGTAGTGAGGAAGGTTGAGTGTTGTATTAATTTGTAGCTTATTTAGTGCTTACAACAAGTTCTGAACAAGTGCTGAGCATGAACAAGCAAATTCAAGTGCTAAAACTAAGAATCTGTATCTGAACTAGATTAGTTACAGGAAGGAAACAGGTGCAAATGTGGGCTTTTAAATCAGAAAGTTGAGAGAGATGGAAAAACTGCCCAAATGGCCAGTAACAACAATGCCTGGGCCAGAACCATTTTTTTGTGTGGTAGATAGGCTACCTAGTGCTTACCACTCCCACTGATAAGCTAAAAAGCTTCCCTCCAGCACAGAAAGGCTTGCAGGCCTCATGAGCTTACAAACAGTCCTGGATACAGAAAATCTGTATCTGGACTACACTAGTTACAGGAAGGGGGGAAACAAGTACAAATGTGTGCTTTTAAATCAGGAAGTTGAGAGTAATGGAAAAACTGCCCAAACGGCCAGTAACTAAAATTTCTGGGCCAGAAACCACTCCTTATGTGGTAGATAGGTTACCTAGTGCTTACCACTCTCAGTGATAAGCTAGCAGGCTTCCCTCCAACACAAACAGGTTTGGGGGGCTCAGAAGCTTACAAACAGTCCTGGATATAGCAAATCTGTATCCGGACTAGATTAGTTACAGGAAAGGCAGGAAACAAGCGTACATTTTTTTTGTTACAGTTAAGCAGAACACAGGGAGATTCTAGCAAATCTTTTTTTTTTTTTTTTGTAAAGGAAAGGGAGACTGGAGAAGCAGAAGATAATTCAAGGTTAGGAAACTAATTGGGTTGGCCTTCTCAATTTTTTTCTCTGTATTAGGTAGAATGAGCTAATGACACTAGACTGGGAGGAGTGTCCCAGATCAAATTTACAGTAGGGGTAGGCAACTGCAAAGCCACCAAGTATAACAGCAATTCACCAACAGGAAGGGAGGGTGGGGTACAATACTAAAGCTACTAGCCTACAATCTTTTAGACAGTAAACACCACAGAAATGTTTATCACAGCAGAAGAACAGCAGTGAGCCACAAAATGAAAGTTTTAAACAGATAAAGGAGCAAGGAGACTCTACAGAATGCTTTTAACTGCAAACAAATCAGTTATATGATACACTCCTTGGCAAGAAATCAGAACAAGCAAATAGGTGCTGTAATTAAAGGATACAAAACCTTAGGGACCACTGTAAACTTAAGGTTTGCTTATTTTGGTCCATAGAAAGCTAATTGTGCATACAATGTTGAATATGCTGGTCATCAGTCTGAGTAATGCCTTCCTGGTGCACCACATGTGGCTGATGCTATGTTTAACATCAAGTCATACATATTTTATAGTGCCATGAGTCCACAACATTTAAAGCATTTGGGGACTACTCAACAGGGAGCATGTGTGCCTTTACAGCATTTACTTTGATATTAGAGCCTTGATATAAGAAAGGCTTGCAAATTATACTACTAGCTGGTATACTGAATGCAAAAAGCTTATCAGGGTCAGACACAGTCAACAAAAATCTAATATGCATGAAGCTTTATAAAAGAGGAGGCATCTGAACATTTTTTTGATCATTTTATATAGTTGCCTTGATTTAATGACCAATATTTCCAATCCATCAAGAAGCACACTGAGAGACTGAGGCATTCCTGGCTAGGGAAACATTTTTTATCAAGGGCAAATAAATCAATATATTTCGGTTTAACATAACCCCTACAATCATCATAATGAATTGCACGTCTTCGGCAAATGGAGGACAGATCATAAATTTACTAAGAACTGGAAACTATTATTACCAGGAGAGCCTATCAATCTTTCTCAGCATTGATGCTGAGGGCAGCCAAGATATTTTCCAGATGTATGCCCTATAAGTTAGAAAAAACAATGCCTAGACCTTTGTATTAATTCAGTACATTAAGATATGCATTTCCCTTTTTCAATGTTAGACCTTGGAGATGGCTTATCAAAGTACAGGATAAAATATTTATCATGACTGATTTGTAACCCAGGCTCTCTCAATCAGCCATGTGCTTTTTTCAGAGATAATCATGAAACTTTACATTGTCATTAGGACTGGTTATAATCTCACTGCATATATGACAAAATATATTATTAGATATTGGTAAATATGGAAAGACTATATTGAATAAAACTGGTCCCAAAACAGATCCCTGTGGAAGTCCAACTTGTATCAACTCTCAATCTGAGTAATAATTACTGATCAACTTTCTGGTATCTGTCCCTCAACCAGTTTTTAATCAATTTGATTAAATGAATTATATGGGTTAAATGAACAGTAATCCATACAGTTGATAATAATATAATGAGGAACACTGTCAAATACTTAAGCCATGTCAAAATAAGCAGCCACCACCCTAATACCAAGATCCATGGCCTTGCTAACAGGGTCATAAAAACTGAATAATTTTTGAACAATAGACATATTCTTAGTAAACTGATGCTTAAAATATAACTCAATGATCATGAGATACTATTACCCGTAATATTAGCAAAAAGACATTTCAATCTATTTAGTTGATCAATATTCAATACTTTCTTTGGAATATTTATTATTAAACAATCAAATATGTTATTCTGTCTCACAGAAAAATCAATCAAATCCACAAAGTCCTTTATTAAAAGCAGGTCAGAGTACCATTATGCTCATTTATAAAATGAAATATAAAATCTCATATTATAATAAGATGTTTATAAATCATGCTTTTCTCAATGCCTTCTTTGTATTCCATTTGGTCAAATGTAGGAGCACTGGGATGTTTTATTGCTCTAAGAATTATTATCTGAACAAAGAATAATAAAAGAAAACATGGTAAGGTAGACAAAACATATTTTTTACAACTAGTTATCATTATATATGTACAGGGTCTATATTATAATAGCAAACACTTAAAATAGCAAACGCTGTATAATCGACCCCTAAAAATTGAAACAGCAAAATACCAAACACATGAAACAGTGATTTTTTTTCTCAGGGAAAAAAATCACTGCTCCAGAAAAAAAACAAACACAAAATAGGGGGGCTTTGCACAACAAACCCCCCAATATGGGGGGTTGTGCCCCCACACCCCCTACTTAAATATACCAACTTCAAGATTACACCACAGTGGAGGAAATGACGAAGCACAGTGATTTTTTCCATGTGAAAAAAAAATCGCTGTTCTGTGTTTTCAGGATTTCGCAGTTTCAATTTAAAATGTTTGCTAAAACAGTGTTTGCTATTTTAAGCGTTCACTGATATAATAGGGAACCTATATCCATATTCATACAGATTGTTCCATGCATATAAGAAAATGCACCAAAGAGAATTCATAAGTTGGTAATTGTCAGATGTTTGAGTTGCTAATTGTGGATATCCAGGGTTTTGTCTTTATCCAGAAATTTCTACTAAAGAAAGATGATGGTAGTTATGATGGTTTGTTGATGTAGTAGCCAATTTAGTTCCTGCAAAGTAATGATCAGAGGGCTTTGAGTTGAAACTAGAATCCATAATGTTTGCCAGATAGAAGTGGTATATTTTTCCTTAAAGCATACTGTGCTACAGATTGTACCTTTGAACAGACAGAGGTGCACCAATTGCAAGTCCACTATAGATGCAAATAACCCTCCTCTTCTACTCCACACCTCCATCATTTACCATCCCTCTCTTGACCAGAATATGGAGTTGAGCTGATGCAATCTATCAAAAGTGCAATTTCTTGAAATGGGTGAATTAAAGGGGATGTACAGATGGCCATTGCTATTATCTTGTGTCTTGTCTGATCACCTATCTCAGCTTGCAGCACTGGGGATCACTTTATCTTATCCTGTTCAAATATTATGACATTATATTGGTCATAGATCACTGGCTCAAAGAGTGGTTTTTGGTTGTTATTTGTGTTGGTTTCCACTCTTTTACACACCATATTGTGTTACTTATTATGGCATTATAGTTATCTATATTATGGTAGATGTGTGGTATGTGATAGTATGTGTTGAAGAAGAATACAATGAACAACTCTCCTTATTGCTCATACTTATCATGGGTGGAGGATTTTCACATTGTCTTCCCAATACTTGCTAATTGTAAGTATTACCACCATGGTACGTTGGGCTGATGACATTCAGTCCTGCATTAGTAAGGGAGATGGGGTAGTATTTTCGCTTGATGTGAAATCCATTCAAAATGCAAACTCTCCATTGACTCCATCCCATCAGAAAAAATGTTGGCCCTCAATACTTGTCTGGGGATTTGATTGAATCCATTCCCATCTATCTTTAGTAGTCAGTAGTCCCATCCACAACAGCTTTGTCCTTAACCAAGACTCATGAACCCTTGGGTCCCAAACCTTTCTCCTCTCTTTGTGAGACAATTTGACCTGTTGTACAGTTAGGAGGTTAAGCTCCATGAATACTAATAGAGGCCATTGTTTTGTACATACTAACACAATTTGGGAAAAGTCTGCTGTCATGCCATATTTTTGAAAGTCAGGAAGCCTCAAAATCTCCATATTTTTTCTGCATCCTAATCTCTTTTCTTGCCTGTCTAGGGTGGAACTTGTTCCAAATAAAGGCAAAAATTACTGTTTGAGGAGGGGCAGTAGCATCCTTTTCCTCCTTTGGAGAGGTGACAATATGCACTTCCCTTGCATGCAGTAAAAGTGTCCCTTTGTTTTTATGTTCTACATAGGTTGTCAACAGTATGAGAATGAGATCCCTGTTTGGTGCTTTGAACACCTCAGCTGAAATTACATCTTTTCCAGGGGACTTAACTGAGCTAAGCATTTTGATAGCTTTTTTAATTTCTTCTGCAATGAGATATTTATTTAACAGAGACCTATCTATATCTGATAGTTGGAGGTCACTCTATCCCCTGTTTAAAATGTTCTAGTTACTGTTCAGAAAAGTGTGGGTGTGAGGGCCACACAGCTCTTAGTAGTAATCACACATTATGTTATTTATTTTCAGTGCAGAGAAAGCCAAAGACCCTTTCCTGTCTTTAAGACAGAATATAGTCAGTGCCTGCTTCCTCTCCTTCAATCTTTGGGCAACTCGAACCTTTGGATTTCTTCTGCCCAAATTCAGTCTTTCCCATTTCTGTTATAATACATATTGCACTGCACATGCTGCTTCCTGTAGTCTATCTCACTGAGAAAAGCTGTATTTCCACCCTTTTTGATATTCACCATTGGTGGGTGAGCTCCCTTATCCTCTGATTACACCCTATGAAACTGTTATAAAGGTTTCTATGTTGCTGTTTGCTGAAAGAATGTCAAGTGCTATATTACCTTGCATAAATTTTATCTGGGACAGTATTACTAAGTAAATAGAAATCTAGCCTTGTAGCTGCTCTTGTGTGTGGAGCAAAATAAGTGAAATCCTGTATCACCTGATAGTTTCATAGTTTCATAGTATAGTACTAGGCTATCTCCTCTGGGGCATTTGTAAGCCTAGCCATAGTGATGTGGCTTTTGCCACCCCATGAAATGGTACAAAAAATGTACAGAATAAATTTAGAATACTGTGCCTCTGTCTAGTAGTGACACAATGAAGGTCCCCTTATATAATAGAATTAGTTTACTGTGCCCCTGTCTAGCAGTGACACAGATGTGACCCCTGGGATAAACTTACAATCTCCCATCCACTCTTCAAGATTTCTCTTGAAGAGAGTCATTGAGGGGCTCTGCCTAATACAAACTGGGATCTTGTTCCAAAGCATGGGAAGCCTCTGGGTAATGTCATCCATGAGTCTTTCAGTTTAAACTCTGCCACCCAAGATTTGATTACCTTGCTTTGCTTGGCTAATCTGTTTTTCCACTGGCATTCTATCCTTGTCAGCAATAAAAACTAGAGTAAAATCTTTTGCTTAGCCTTAGAGTATTCTCTTTTGTGTCTCCAATAAGTTCTAGTAAAATACTTTCAATATGATGATTTACTGATAAGAGTCTAGATAGAGAATTGCTAAAAATAAAGACTACCACATCACCACTCCTATTTCTTATAAGTAGGAGCAGATACCCCTCGGACAATGCCATGATTCAGTAATTACAACTACAAAGTATTGGTATTATGGCATATACCCTGTAGCCCTTTAGTTATATTAGCTTACCCATGAGCATTTGCATAATATCTGCATGTCTTTTTTTATTATATTTTACCAATATTTTAACATCAGATTATATTTTCTTTGTAAGTACACTAATGTCTCTTTTGTATTTGAAATGGAAAAGTGTATACTGTATGCGCCTGTAGTTTGATTCTTGACTTGAAAAGTACATTACAGCAGTTTATTTACCTGGTTATCAAATTACAAATAAATAAATTGATTAATGAAAATGTATGACAAAATTTATCACTGCCTATGCAAAGATGCCATGGCAATCTTACTATAAATTCTAACATTCTGTACATGGCAAAGTATGACATACTCAGGAACTGTAAAACCCAAAGACAAATCTCATGATTAAACATGCCCTTCAACACACTCCTTGAGGATTCTTTCTGACCCATCTTCTATAACCAGAATACAATATACTACTAGCCATCAACTAGTTAAGAACAACAATAGCTGAAGTCTTCAAAGCTGGGCATCAGCAATCAGTACTGAATCTCCATCAATAATTCAGAACTTGGTACACCAGATGGTTCCAGAAGCTAGGATAAATGTGTACATCACTACTACCTTTAAAAAAGCAAAAAAAAAAAAAACTTCTGTGGAAATTTTCAAGGAAATGTTAAATTAAGGTTTTGTGGAAACTTTGCAAATATATTATTCTGAACTAATTCCTTCTATTCACCAAAGAAGGTCTGTTGAAGTATCATCATAAATTCTAACCATCTTAAAGCACAACACATAGTATCGTTATTGTATAGAAGACCCAAAAGAAGCACTGAGAATATCTGGACACTCTTACTGTCTCTGTCATATTTGAAACCATGTAGCAGGTTCTTGTAATATGACTGCACTAGTACCATAAACTACTACCAGCCTCCTGTGCAGTTATTCATATAAAGACTTGTTTAGCTTCCATATGGCCAAGCAAAGGTCTTCTATTAACTAGAAATTAGCATAGCCATAATCAAAATGTTGCCTTGTCAGTGGGAATTGATAATGAACAAAAATGTTCCATGACATAAAGGTATAAGGCATTACTTAAAGCCAGTTGACCTGGGGTTGGGTAGTAGCCTATACTCTAATGAAGCTTAACCATGGAGAAATAGGAGTGAAAAGCTATTGTATGCTCAGCTTTCTCAGTTGGGAGGTTTTGGGGCTGTTTGTGGGGTGCATCTCTTGCTAATGAATCTCTGGTAGAGAATGGGGACTTGAAAGGAGATGTCTGCTTAGGGTGGGGTGGGGTAAAGCTTTATAGGGGCAGCATCATTCACAGAAACTGGTGGTGGCTCCATGCAATACCCATTGTATGCCCCTGCTATGAACACTCCAAGAGGATGTAAAGATTGCAAAAGAAAATCTTTGGTGGTTGTCTATATGATGGCCATGCCACAATTATATTTCCTCATTGCAAAGAGATAAATGGAGTTCAGATAATGGATACTAGACAGATGGTCTGCAACCATAGGGGATCCAATCAAAAGGTAGGTACAAAGATGTTTAAGTAGGATGTTTGTGTTTGAAAGACCAAATATTTGGAAAACACTGGTAGCATAGTTCAAGCAATCTTATGGCTTTATATTTCAACAGTGTCCTCCATGTTATGTACAGCAATTTTTGGGATGTGTACAAAGTCTGGATTGTTTTCGTTTTTAAACCACAAAAAGACAAATTGCTGTATCTGTCTTCTTAAGGAGTTTGAAATAACCCTTGACAATTCACTAATGGAGAACTACATCACAGTCACTCTTCAATAAAGCGAACATAGACTGTGAGTTTGAACTTATTATCTGGTGCAACTCATTTTCCCTTGAGAAACTGCCTCACCTTGTCTTCTTTTACCAAGAATAAGGAAATAAAATACCAAGAACCAACTGTACAGTTTGGCCACAACTTCTACCATGCTTTTTAAATGAAAAACCTGGGTGACAGGCCAATATAACACAAAATACTTGTACATGTAACACAGAATACCTGTATGTGTATGATCAGCAGTTCAACTAGAAAATCCTTTACATTAAAGTGAGTTGCTTACTCAACCAGGTGAATTTTTTTGAAAAGATCGCTAAAGCAGTGGATGAAGGTAAAACAGCACACACCTTAAACCTTGACCTGACCAAAGCTTTTGACACAATCCCCCACTAAGGCATAGCAGAAAAGCTAAATAAATTGGGACTAGTCCCCTATGTCACCCATTGTATTGCCAATTAGCGCCCAGATAGGATGCAGGAAGTCAAAACAGGAAAGTCACTGAATTCTCACATGATTTAATGTCCTTCCAGAAGTTTTGTCTCAAATTCATAGCTGATGCCAAAATCATGTTCTGAAACTAAATGCCAAAAAATAAATTATTATATCATTTAGGAATTTGTCTACCTTGGGGAACTACCACACTGACAATGTGCCCCAAAGTGTTGACCTAGTTGTGCATGATCTGGGAACTTATGTGGACAACGACCTAACTTTTGACCAACATTTGTCCATTGTCATCAGTCCTTCTATATTGCACAACTTATAAACAACGGGATTGTGTTTAGATCTAGGGATGTCATTATCCACTTTTACTCAGCCCTCATTAGGCCAATCGAGTTTAATGCCCCATTTTGGCATGTATCTGTCCTAGTACATACAACAACTAGAACATCAACAGAAACACCTTACTAAAAAGATACAAAGTCTAAACAATATGACCTACATGGACCGACTCCAAGCCCTACACATATCTAAGATGTAACCTGTGTCTAGCACACAAAGCATCCTATGATCCAATATTGATGGATTTACTGCACATTAGCAAGTCAGATTGCATCAGAAATGCTCAGTCTAGGGATCTAAATTTTTTCTGCAACATCATCAGAGTGGTTTGAAGGGACAGTTTTAGCACACAGAAGAAACCACTGCTCTGGAACAGACTCCCCATCTACATAAAAAAAACTCATCCCTGTCCATAATCAAGTTTAATAGAAAATTTACCCCAGGATTGCCCCCTGTACTACTAATGGACAGAGGTAGCTCCTAAATGCTTTATCCCATGCATGGGTCCTCTCAAATTATCTATAGTATAAACGCAGTTATTCTAACTAGGAGTAATATGTAATTATCAACCACAGGATAAGTGAGGTCAGCCTAACACCAAATGGACAGGTTAATTCAAACACAAAAAAGGAAACTGACTAGGCTTAAAATGACCCACAGGGGCAGCTAGCCTAGTACTTACTGATGAACCTATGAAAAAAAACACCACACTAACATCATCATTACTCTCATTCAGGCCAGTATCACCAGCAGTGAGTGATAATGTGCAGATACAGTTGCAAAAATCAGGACTGCATTCAGATTTTTGACTTTCATCTCCCAGAACAGATTTTGTACATGTCTTGGTCATAGGCAGATATCCTGTATCAGTCCACAAAAAAATGCTATGAAGATATACTACCAAAGATATGTTAAAGAGAGATATGAATGCATCGATTAGCAACCAGTCTCAGTTACACTATGTTCAGCAAATGGTTATTTGTTTAGAAGAGCAAATCTTTGCAATAAAAAATTGAAGAGAGAGAATGCAGGAAGAAAAAAAAATCCTTATCACAAGGGAATTTCTTAGTGGGAAACTTCTGCCATTTTGTGGACAGATCTCTGGCCCTGAGCTAAATTATTAAGTAACTTAAGAAACTATCACACCAAATCATCACAGAATATATTTGAACTGTTGCACTGCCTTTGGTGACTGTAATATTCATATATGCTGTAGTTTATATATTTATACATGCTTGCTGATTATACATGCTATGCTTTATAAAGCTGTGACCAATTAACAGATTCACAATCAAGCCAAAATAATCAAATGTACGATTGTCAACATTTTTTATGAGTTAAAAAAGTCTTTCTGCATACCTCACATAGTGGGATTGTCTTCTGTATCTCCTCTACATTTTCTGTTCATTTTCTTTTATTTTCTTTTTGTTTCTTAATCAGGTTAATACAATGATCAAAACTGACCTTTTTCAGGCACACCCTAGGTGAAATTCATCACAAAAAAAAGCAAAAAAACAAAAATACTGTTGGTGAAATGTACAAATTTTCACAACAAAATAATGTAATAGATTAATAGGCAAAACAAAATGTTTTACATTGTCTCTGAAATGTATGTATAAACAGTAATGAGAACAAAAGGACTCAAAAACAAAAAGACAAATCAAGAAAGGAAACGAGGACATGAGGATGGGGGAAAGAATGTGTTTTTTTATACAAGGAGAGTATAAAGAACTTTATGTAAGTAAACCAAAAAAGTTTAATTGGAAATAAAATATTTGTACACCGAATGTAAGATTTTTACATAACAGTTTTATTATCAAGGCAGGTGCATAATGCCTTTTATAGGTTCATAGGTTCAGAGGTAGGTACTAGGCTATCTACCCAAAGGCATTTATAAGCCTAGCCAAAATGTGTTGGCTTTCGCCACCCCCTTAGATTAGTTCCCTGTGCCTCTGTCCAGCAGAGACACTGAAGTGATCCTTGGGGTAAACTTTCTGTTTCACATCCACTTGTCAAGGTTTCTTTGTGACACTAACAATCTTGTTATGAAATACTGTCCTTAAATAACCGCATCAATAATGTTCACTTGTGCTATTGTAATATGCAGCACCTTAGGGGTGGAGTCGGACGTGTATAAAGCCTTAAAATGTTGCCTAATAGGGTACGCAGATTTACAGTCATTAGCAGACTTGCACAGAAAACACTACAAAGTTAAAAGGGACAAAATATATTACTTCCATTTTGCCACATCGCATAGGGCACAGCTCAAATATTCCCTTAACATTACATAACCAAAAATTAAAAAAATAAAATCTTCATAATTAAAAACCGCATAACGACTATGCTTATTAAATGTAAGACTACAGCAGAAAAAAAAAACTTAACACAAACACAGAAAAAGACTATAAATTTCATAAGCAAGCAACCTCTTAAACCTACTATAAATCTTCCCCAGCACAGACTATTGTTTTAGCAGGTGCCGAAGGGCAGGTAAGGAGGTGATATCTTTGAAATGGGAGGGAAGATATTTGCCAACGTGATTTTGTTAAAGAGGAGAACGCATGTTTCATTTGGTCCAAGTTTTAGGGGGTATAAGAAGACTGGGGATGACTGAGAATACCTCCAGAGGCTGCAAGGGCATTACTTTTCTGTCAGTTTGCTTGCAAGTGGAAAGTTGGTCTGTAACTGGATTTGTTTGAAAAACAGGATTAATAGTAAGAGAGTATATATATGCCTTATAGGATATTTTATATCAATATAACTAATTCTTGTCACTCGTCCTATATTATGATTAAAGACAAACAGGTGGGGTAGTTCATTTATATGCTTTATTATTTAGAAACATATCAGAATAGACAGCAGCAGTACAAAATATAAATTAACTGATTAACTGACAGACTATACTGACATGCATGCTTACATCTCAACAGCTCACTACTTATTTATTACTAGTAGTAATACAATTACTACTACAGGCTTGCACATGCTCAGTATTTATACACATGTGCAAGCCCATGGAAAGCTTCTTAAAGGTATACATGCATACTGACCTACATCCTCACTCTTTAGTGAATTGCCCACAATAAAATGACATCTGAAAAAGACATGCAATTATACAGACACTGAGAAATAAACACAACATTCTCATCCAAGTTCCCATGTATCTGGAACATGGTCTGGAAATGCAACCTGATCTAGTGTTATAGCAATCAGTATTGGGTTTAGCAACAGGAATAGCCATTGATGAGCAAGCAGTTTCAGGAGTTTCTGGATTCTTCTCAGGAACAGAGATATTTACTGGAACGTCCTCTGGAACTGGAATGCTGGATAACTCATTCTGAGATTTAGACTCTTTCTTGCAGTTATGATACTGTAATACAGGCTCGGACACTGGGACCAAATGTTTCCAATTCTGCTTAAATTCTACTCCTTGTGATTCCACAATGTATGTTCTTGGCTCTAGGCATACACTTTTCATGACTACATTCTAATCAAAACATTTGAACATCTGCATCCTCACTATCTTCCCTTCTCGTAATGGATTGAGTATTTTGCTGGATTTATCATAATAGGATTTCTGAGATAAGCACTTCTTCAACAGATGGGCTTTCACTGATCTGTTGTTCTTGACACATGGAACCAATAGATTACTGCTAATTGGTAATGTGATTCTGGTTTGTCTTGTCAGAAGTCTTTGTGCAGATGAACCAAGATGTTTATCACAAGGAATACTTCTGAAATTCAATAGATGTAGGAAAACATCACTACATTCTCATTTTGACTTCTCTAGTAATCGTTTTGCTGTTTGAACTGCACATTCTGCAAAACAATTTGACTGTGGATACTCAGGGCTACTCATAACATGAGTAAAGTCTCACCACTATGCAAATCTCTTGAACTGCTGGCTTGTAAACTGTGTACCATTGTCAGAAATAACTTTGTGTGGACTACCATGAACTACAAAATGATGCTTCAACTTAGTAATGACAGTACTGAATGCTAGATTAGGAAGAAGGTCAATCTCGAGCTAATTTGAATAAGAGTCTACTAACACCAAGTGATGTTGACCATTCCATTCGAAAATGTCTGTAGCTACTGTCGACCAAGGTAGTTCAGGAATCTGGTTTAGCTGAAGTGGTTCCTTCTGTTGATGTGACTTAGTACTATTACATACAGAACAAGATGAATTTATTCTCTCATTATCCTTTGACATAGAAGACCAAAATACTAGTCCACTTGCACTTCTTTTGGTAGAATCAGTTCCTGGATGTCCAAAAATGCAAAATGGTAATATACTCTTGTTGTAAGGATTTTGGAACAATCACTTTTGGACCTTTCTTGATGATACCATGGTCAAACAAAATCTCATCTCTGTAAGGAAAATTTGGCTGCAGGTCATGAGGTAAACAAGATTGCTTTGATGGCCATCCTTGACTGATAAAGTGGTTGAGCTTCTCTGTGATATTATTTATTATCAAATACAAGTGGAGCAGATCTGTGAAAGCCTTCTGCCATGCCAACAAATTATAGTAAAACACAATGGAATCCTGGCCCACTTGTAATTATGTATGAACATTCACACACACACCGGGTACTTGTAATAGCATTCAAATGCATGGTAAACTCTGAAATACTGTACTTTGCAAAATATGCTTTAAAATGGCTGTATTTTGTGAATTAACTGCACTGTAATACTGCACAAACTTACATATACTCTGTATACTTTGGATATCTCAAATAGCTTTAAATAATGTGAAAAAGTAGCACATAGCAAAAAAATGCAGTTGATTTCCTTATTTTATACATTTTATGTGATTTGGACATTATTTCAAGCATTTTGTAACTATTTCAAATATTTTTTATCAATATGTCACAGTTTTGGAAATTTCATTTAACTAGAAATGCGTTTTTAGCGCTCTGAGTGCTTCATTTAATATTCCTTGAGTAAGAAATCATTTAAGCAAGTTTTGATACCTGAAATTCATTTATGACCTGTTTTGTGAGTTATACATGCCGTAGGGATGATCCATTCATATATATTAATCCACATTAACTGAGTGCCTCTTGGTCTTAAATCTGGATCCCATTCTGACACCGTGTTGCATGTCCTATGTTATGATTCAAGATGAACAGGCAGGGCAGTTTGTTTATATGCTTTCTTATATAGAAACACATCAGGATGGATAGCAGCAGTACAAAATATAAAGAAACTCATTAAATGACAGACTACACAGACAGGCTTGCTTACATCTCAACAGATTACTACAAAATGGTATCCAGGTTCACACATGCTCAGTATTTATACACATGTGTAAGCCCATGGAAAGCTACATACTGATCTACAATTCTAATTCTGGAAAATACCAGGCTTAGTTAGAAAATGTAGTGATGAATTAGGTTTATTTATTTATTTTATTTTATTTCAGTTTGATTACCGGGGAAGTCCACTGAGCCTAAAAGTGCCCATTTTCAGTGGAGGCCCGGGGAGAAAAGCTCCGTAAGCAATACAAATACATTAAAGGTTACAAAATGTTAAAGAAAAATACAAAAATAACATTCATACAATCAGTAATGCAAATGCATAAGATGTAAATCAAACAATGCAGCTAATAGGTAATAGAGAACACCTTTACAGGAGTTCCAAATTCAAAACAACATGATACTAATGTCTGTAGCAATAGGATTTTTTTTTTTTTTTTTTTAACATTGATGGTACAGATATATACAGTATTTACAATATGTAGTATTGAGGAAGAAATTCCATAGTCAGAGAAATAATGCTAAGTCTATTTTAGGAGAATAGTAGAGAAATGCAAGCAATGTAGAACAGTCGGCGGGGTATTCACTAGAGTTTATGTAGGGTGGAAGCAGGAGCAGTTCCATTTGGATGATAGATATAGGAATAGTTGGGTCTTAAAGGATTGTGAGTTGGGTGTAGTCCTGAGAGAAGGAGAAAGAGAGTTTAATTATTTAGGCCTCATAGTAAAGGTAGAAAGTGAGCCATTAAGAAAATCAAATAGCATGTGTGCATGTATATATACAAGTACGTGTGTGTATATTTTATATATTTATATATATATATATATATATATATATATATATATATATATATACAGATGTGGTTGCAGGTTAAAGCAACAAACGCATATGTAAGTGAATGCTTTAAAGGCTGTAAAGAACAGCAGATGCTCATGAGTCAACATTGTTTTCAATGCTATAAGCCTATTGTATAGTACTGTGGTGCAGTGGGGTAAGGGAATTTTGTACTTTACTGTTATCTGATCTCAGAATTATGATATATGGTTGGCAGGGGGCTTGTGGTGTATGTATGTAGATATATATAGTTCTAAGTATATGTATATATACATATATAAAGAGAGATTTACGCACAGAAACACATATACACATAGTATGTTTCATTTGCACAACATATGCAATGCCTGCTTACAATTCAGGTGTTATCCCACCACTTTCTTATGAGCTATTAAGACAAGTGAATTGTGTGTATATGTATTTTTATGTATTAGTGTATATATATATATATAGATATAGATATATATATATAGATATTTACACATACGTGTGTGTGTGTGTGTGTGTGTGTGTGTGTGTGTGTGTAGTATATATATATATATATATATATATATATATATATATATATATATATATATATATATATATATATATGTATGTATATACTGTACGTTTATGTGTTCATATTAATGTGTATAACATAGATACAGATAGAAAAATATACTTGTTTTCTTGTCTTTCTAAGCTGGTATAGTCCAGTTTTCAGGTTAGTGCTGAATTCAGGGCTGTGTTACAAGTTTTTGTGTTTGCCTATGCCTTACTTGGATAGAAGGAAGTTTCTCTGTTCACCTGTGAGAGAGGGGAGATTTGAGCAGCCTATCTGTC
This sequence comes from Protopterus annectens, assembly GCF_019279795.1. NCBI lineage: Eukaryota > Metazoa > Chordata > Ceratodontiformes > Protopteridae > Protopterus > Protopterus annectens. Next base: position 700,249,337 of record NC_056746.1, on the reverse strand, counting down.
CATGGAGGAGTGGTTTCAGCCCAGAAATTAGTAGTTTATTAGCCATTTTGGTCTAGTTTCTCTCTCTTTCATTTCCCTGCTGTAAAACACACATTTGTGAGGTTTTTGCACTTGTATACAGCTCAGCAAGCTTCTGCCTGGTGCCCTGCAGAGTCCTACAGCAGCAGAGAGACAAAAGGTAGACTTTGGAGTGATTAAGTATCATTTTTCTGCATTTTCTTGCTGCCTTTAGCTAATTCCGCCTAAAATGTCATTTTTTTAGAGTTTCTATGATTTAAAAACATTGTTTCAGCTACATATTGTACTTATTTTACTGCCTGCACTTTAACAGTTGTTTTTATGTTTAAATTATCTGTTTAACTGTTGTAGGGTACACACTCAAGTGTGTTAGCCATTTCTGTGCATTTAAAGTGTTTTTTTGATTGTATCTGCTTTATTTTCTGAAAAAAACAAAAAAAAATACTTGTTTTCCTGCCTTTCTAAGCCAGTATAGTCCAGTTTTCAGGTTAGTGATGAATTCAGGGCTGTGTTACAAGTTTCTGTGTTTGCCCATACCTTAATTGGATAGAAGGGCATTTCTCTGTTCACCTGTGAGAGAGGGGAGCTTTGAGCAGCCTATCTGTCCCTGGAGGACTGGTTTCAGCATAGAAATTAGTAGTTTATTGGCCATTTTGGGCTAATTTCTATCTCTTTCATTTCCCTGCTATAAAACCCGCATTAGCACAGCTTTGTGCACCGGGCAGCACCGGTTAGCTAGGGTGTAACTATTCCCGGCTCCACATAGTCTGCTCTTCAATTTTTTCCCTTGGAACTAGACAAACTTTCAACTTAAGCACTCAAACCATTTGCTTTTCAGCCCGGCACTTGCTCAAAACTCATAGCAAGCACTAATAAACCTTAGCACTAGACCCCCCTATACTGTACAGAATGACAAGGCTCTCTATTCGACCATACCAGCCATTCAGTAAAACAGTTCACTGTACCTATCCAGGCATGTCCAAAGGACAGTTTCAGGTGTACTCTCCAGTCCAACTGGTGAATCTTGGCATTTTGAGGCAATGTTACAACTGCCTCTTGTACACAGACAAACCTCTCCTCCTACCACCAAACACTAATACATGTGAGAGATGCAATTATGCATCCAAACTGGAGGCTAAGCTCTCTCAACCAATCCAAGACTGGATCAGACACTCAAGAGGAGAAGGGATATACTTGCATCACACCACCAGTCTCACATAGACCCATTAAACCAGCACCGGCAAAAAACACACATAAATACATGAAAACATACTCGGAGGCTCTAAATAAAAATCTGCAAAAGCAACAGAGACCTCCAAAGCAGACATCCAAGCAACCTCCAACCCCAAACACAAACTATGAAACACATACTTCACAAAACCAGTGTGCCACACAATCACAGCCCTTAAGGTAAAATAACATACCCAACATACTAGTAATAGGTGACTCTATAGTCAGGCACACTGATGTCCCACTCACTAGGCTGAATAAGGAGAAGGTTACTGTTAGCTGTTTGTCAGGAGCCAGGATCCGCCACATAACACAAGCACTCAGGTCACTCCAGAACAAGTACAAATATGACTCTGTCATTGTCCATGTTGGTGTGAATGACCTGAGCCATACCTCCCTGGACTACATGAAAAGAGACATGGAAGAGCTCTCTGATCACGTAGCCCTGGCCGGTATGACCCTGACCCTGAGTAGCATCCTGCCATCACCAAGAATGACACCACTGTATAAAGAAAAAATTATCAATTTCAACAATTGGCTAAGTTTGTGGTGTCATTCAAAGGGGATCCAGTGTCTGCCCGCCTGGGATGACATGGTCAACAAGCCACTCTGCTTCTCTAGAGATGGCTTGCGCCTATCACCTTTAGGCTTTTGAATACTGGCCAAGGCTATTGCCACCCCATAGTGCCTTTTTTAGGCAAGGCTCAAAAGATAAACCCACTGCCGTAAATAGCACAAGTAACAAAAAACTGAGGGTAATGCTACTCAATGCCAGAAGTCTGAACCTCAAAATGCACGCACTCGAGGCATTCCTCAGTATGGAGAAAATCAGTATATGTGCAGTAACAGAAACCTGGTTTAAGGCTCCAGAGAACACCCCAGCACTACCAGGCAACAACTCATACCATACATTTTGGCCACAGAACCCGGACCAAAATACAAAAGGTGGGGGTGTATCCATATTTATCAAGGATACACACACCTCCAGGTTAATGGCACAGCACGATGCTCCAGAGATCATCCACATGCAACTAACAATGGGAAAAACTGCAATTCAAATTGTAGCTTGCTACATATCACCCACCATGTCCCAGGACCCCATTCCACATTTCTGGAAACACTGGGAAACATAAAGGTCCTACCAAACACCCTAATATTGGGTGATTTCAATTACCCAAACATTAACTGGGCAAACTACTCAAGTACTAACTCCCTTGCCCAACATTTCCTAGAATTTATAAACTCATATGCCCTAGATCAACTGGTAAACACTTCCACCAGATGTGACAACATATTGAGCCTGGTCATCACCAACATGGGAGACGGGTGTTCCACACCGAAGGTCAACTCCTCGTTGGTTAGATCTGACCATAAACAAATCACTTTGAATATCCAATTTCCACCCCCACCCCCTGACAAGGAAGGGAAACTGCTGTGAAAAACTTTTTCAAAAGCAAACTTCACATTACTTAAGACCGAGGTGGAAATCTTCAAAGCCCCCATGCTAAAGGATAATGCTGTCCAAGCTGCAAAATCCTTTACTAATGCATTCTATGGGCATCTACAAGAATGCATGGACCATGCTATCCCAAGAAAAGCCAAAACTCACTCCTTCAAGAAAAGAAAACCAGTCTGGTGGACCTCTGCCATAAACAAGTTATACAACAGAAGGAGGATACTAGTACATTAAAGAGTAAAATCCCAAGAAGGGAAGACATCCCTGATCAGCATCAGCAAGAAACTACGATCCCTCATAAAATCATCCAAGGCGAGCTTCAAAAGAAAAATTGCCAAGGATTCCAAAGATAACTGCAAGGCATTCTTTAACTATGTCAAGAATCTAAGTAGCAATGCACAGATCTGCTCGGAGTTAATGCAGAATGGCACAAAATACACTGAACTGACCGATATCGTCAACATCCTGGCAGACAGGTTCAGTGCAAACTTCACCCCCCTCTCACTCCCAAAAGGGCCCATAACCATACCAGAAGAATGTAGACCCTCTGAAATCACAGACACTCAGGTTAAAACAGCCCTCTCCAAAGCCAAAAACACAACATCAATGGGACCGGATGGTATCCCAAGTTGCGTCCTACATGAACTCAAAGACGAACTAACCCCTCGCCTAAGCACACTGTTCAAACTCAGCATCTCCACAGGCTACATATCCATAGAGTGGCGCACAGCAACTGTTATTCCACTCCACAAAGGTGGAGCCACAACAGACCCAGGGAACTATTGCCCTATAAGCCTGACTAGCTTGGTCTGCAAGGCTATGGAGCACATCATTATGGAACTCATTAACAGAGACATTGGGAAACTCCAAACACTGGACCCTGCCCAGTTCAGCAGATCATGTCTCCTAAACCTGGTGGACTTCTTTGAGACAGTTACCAAGGCTATAGACGATGGAAAGGTGGTACACACAGGCTACATAGACCTCACAAAGGCCTTCGACACCATTCCCCATTCTTGTATTATAGACAAGCTCACCAGCCTGAACATAAACCCCTACATCACAAGATGGATTGCCAACTGGCTCACGGACAAAACCCACATGGTGAGAGTTGCATGAGCTAGGTCCGACTCTAAACCGATTACAAGTGGTGTTCCCTAGAGATCAGTCCTAGGACCCCTCCTGTTCAGCATATACTTCTCAGAGGTACAGGCAAGCACAGGAGGACTATGGCTGAATAAGTTCGCAGATGACTGCAAACTAGGGGCTATAATTGACTCTCTGGCTGACATAGACATCCTCCAAAAGGGTTTCACTGAGACAGATACCTGGTGTTAAAATCATGGCCTCAATCTAAATGTCAAAAAGTGCATAATCATCCCCTTTGGAAAAAACAAAGTACCCGCAAACTACCACATAGGTGGTAGTCCCCTAAATACAGAAGACGTAATAAGGGATCTGGGGATCCAAGTAGATAGTAATCTCTCCTTTGATAATCACATTGCCAAAGTGGTTAGAAAATCCTTCTATGTGACCCATCTAATCACAAAATGGTTCGCATCCAGATCAAAAGAGGTCATTGTGCCTCTCTACTCAACACTCATCAGACCCATCATAGAGTACAATGCCCCATTTGGGATGTACCTTACAAGACACCTGCAACAGCTGGAAAGACCACAGAGGTACCTCACCAAGAGGATCACGGGCCTCAAACAGATGCCCTATGCAGCTCGAGTGAAGAAACTCCAACTGTACTCAGTTGCATACTGCCTACTCAGAGGTGATCTCTGCCTGAAATACAAGGCCATGTCCAACCCAGAATTGATGGGACATGCTCCACCTAAATAAAACCATATCCTTTCAAACCACACGCTCTAGGGATCTAAACCTCACCACAGCAATAAATAGGACATGCTGGAAGGAAAGATTCCTGTCTCAGAGACTTCCCATGCTTTGGAACAAGATTCCAATCTATATTAGGCAGAGCTCCTCGCTAACACTCTTCAAGAGAAACCTTGACGAGTGGATGGGAAACAGAAAGTTTACCCCAGGGATCACTTCAGTGGCTCTGCTGGACAGAGGCGCAGGGAACTAATCTAAGGGGGCGACGAAAGCCCTCACATTCTGGCTAGACTTATAAATGCCTTTGGGCAGATAGCCTAGTACCTACCTATGAACCTATGAACCTATATATGGATATATGGGTTCATGTCAGTCCGTCGAAATATCGGAATAACGAAATTCACTATTTCGAAACGAAACCACCGACAATTCAAAACATCGACAATACATGTGTACAAAAGTACAGTGCTAACATGGGTCCTGCAAGGGGGAAGTAAAGGATATGGTATGATACTGTACCCATACTAAACCCCCCTTGCAGGACCCATGTTAGCACTGTACTTTTGTACACATGTATTGTCGATGTTTTGAATTGTCGGTGGTTTCGTTTCGAAATAGTGAATTTCGTTATTCCGATATTTCTACGGACTGACATGAACCCGGATATATATATATATATAGATACAGATACTTACACACACACACATACACACACACACACACACACACACACACACACACACACACACACACACACACACACACACACACACACACACACATATATATAAATATAATATTTTACATTTTTCAAGATATATGTGAAAGCATCATACAACCCATGCCCTAAAGTCCCAGTTTCATGGCTTCTTTGAAATACTTTACACTGTTGTTGTAGTGTTACTAATTGTTAGATTTTGCACATTAGTAGCTTCAAAATGGTATGTGATTTTCTTGCTAATACTAAATTTAGAAACTGAAACCACAGTACATGGTATGATTGATTACTTATTTGGCTTGAACTAGAAGGCTCAACTTGTATAAACAGAGTTGAGTTTGCATTTGTTTTATTTATTTATTATTATTTATTTATTTTATTTTACATTTGTTGACCGGGCTAGTCTAACTGGATACATGTCCATTTTCAGTAGAGGCCCGGGGAGAAAAGCTCCAGACACAACATTATACACAATACACAATAACGATATATATTGGAATTACATTAGCAATTTTTAGAGTATAGAGAGAAAAGAAAAAAAATAAATTGATCAAGCAAAGAAAAAGAAATAGTAATTTTTTTTTTTTTTTTTTTTTTTTTTTGATGAGACTAATGTTCTCAGTAGGGAGCTAATTTTATTATAATTATATAGTCATACCATGTGAGGACTGCAGAGATGCACATGTTTACTACTTACATTTGTCCTGCAGACATTTGGCAGTGCCATCTTTCTGAATGCATGATTTATGCCTCTCCATTAATAATTTCAGTTTGTCTTCTTCATAACACATTATCTATCACACTTCATTTTTAAATTTTTTGCAGCAAATGTGGACCATAATACCCCTTTTCTGTACTGATGGCAAGTCGCTGTGTTCCTAATTTCACTGAAAGCTTAGAAATCCCTTATGTTCTGTACTGATCCTGCAGTGGATCTCAGAATTACCATGTATATAATTTTCTTTTAGGCCACAACAGAGATTTGTTCATCACACACCTACTTTCATAGGTTCATAGGTAGGTACTAGGCTATCGGCCCCGGGGCCTATACAAGCCCAGCCAAAAAGGTACCCTGGCTTTTGCCACCCAAGAAAATTATTTTCCTGTGCCACTGTCAAGCAGAGCCACAGAGGTGATCCCTGGGGTGAATTTCCTATTTTCCATTCAATCATCAAGATTTTTCTTGAAGAGTGCTAATGCAGAGCTTTGTTTGATATAGATAGGTAGTTTATTCCAGAGTATGGGAAGTCTCTGGGACAGGAATCGATCCCTCTGGCATGTTCTGTTTATTGTGGTGACAAGGTTTAGGTCCCTAGAGCATGTAGCTTGGAGGGATTGGGATTTCTTTAAGTGGAGCATGTCCAACAGCTCTGGGTTTGACATAGCTTTGTATGTTAGGCAGAGATCACCTCTAAGTAGATGATATGTGACGGAGTAAAGCTGGAGTTTTTTTAGACGGTCTGCATAGGGCATCTGTTTGAGGCCTGTAATCCTCTTTGTGAGGCATTTCTGCGGCCTTTCCAGTTGTTGTAGATGTCTTGTGAGGTACATACCAAAAGGGACATTGTACTCTATAATGGGTCTAATGAGTGAGTAGAGGGGAACAATGACCTCTTTTTTTCTGGATGAGAAACCTTTTGTGATGAGGTGTGCCACGTAGAAGGATTTTCTGACTACTGTGGTGATGTGATTATCAAAGGAGAGACTACTGTCCACCTGTGTCCCAAGGTCTCTTATCACACTTTCGGTGTTAAGTATACTACCGCCTATGTTGTAGTTCATGAGTACAGAGTTTTTACCAAAGGGGGTGACAATGCACTTTTTGGCATTGAGCTTGAGGCCATGGCTTTGACACCAGGCATCTGTCTCAGTGAGGCCCTTTTGTAGGATGTCCACATCATTAGGAGTTTTGATTATGGCTCCTAGTTTGCAGTCATCTGTGAACTTCATTAGTCAAAGACCTTCTGTGTTAGCCTGTACTTCAGAAAAGTAGATACCAAACAGGAGAGGACCCAGGACTGAACCCTATGTTACTCCACTTGTCACTGGTCTGAAGTCGGATTTGGAGTCTGCTGCTTTCACAGTGTGGGTTCTGTCGGTGAGCCAGTTGGCAACCCATCTTGTGACATAGGGATTTATACCTAGTTTAGTGAGTTTATCTATAATTCCAGAGTGGGGGATGGTGTTGAAAGCCTTGGCAAGATCTAGATAGGCTATGTTATTTGTCATGTTAGTTATGGCCTTCAGGTATGGAAAGATCCTCTTCATAAGCACTATAAGGACTATAAAGAAACTGATTGTGAAGTTGTTTAATGTTACATAATGTAAAACAGTCACAGCCCAGTCTAACGTTACGTATGTGACCCATTTTGTAACTTGTATCATCGACACAAGAGTCAGAAATGATTCGCTACAAGCTCTAAGGACTTCTGTAAATGATGCAAGGTAAACCAGAATAGCTGTGACTAGTAAACATTCACTCTGAACAAGAAGCTGTGGGTATTTATAGACATCAGAGATCTCAACTTTCACCACCAGAATTTGGAACACAGTAAAAAATAACTAAAGAAAAGGCCCCAAATTAGGGACACACATTTTGGCACTATTACCTTAGAAATTCTCAAAATGATTTCCAGTTTTAGGAGGAATGGAACAAAACTTTGAGAAACATCAGGGGTGTCCCTAAAAAATAGGGACAGTTGAGAGAACTGATAGAAATCCACTATCTAAGCAGATAACTTTTTTCAGTGAAACTGATTTATAAACAAAACATCACCTGCTGATCTGGTCTCTAAGCTTCACTGTTTCTTGAAATCAGTGGCTAAAGCAGCTATTTACAGAAGTTGAAAGTGCAAAGACAAGAACCTATGATACTATTAAATGGAAATACTGTTGTCTGGTACATTTATGAGACATCCGTAGTACCTTGATTCAAAACTGGTACACGAAGAAAAAAAAAACGCAAACTGGTACTGTGAAAAATTATCTCATAAAATGCAGTACCAACCAGTACCAAGCAATATAAACCAAGTGTAGAAGTAAATGTTACTCCTGGTAAGCTTTAGAAAATAACCGTTTAAATGTACATACTGGCAAGTGAATGAATAAAGATTTTCAAACTATACAGCAACGTGAAAACCTGACTATACCACCTTTCACAATGCAAGTCCACATCAATGCCCCTCCACCCCACCCCACCACCACCACAGACAGGCATGGCTCTGGGTAATGTACCTTTTCTCTATATGACTTCTACTTAATAGATGACCATTCAGTTAAAAGAATGAATCAAAGAACTAATGGAGGGGACCTGGTAACTGCTGAAATTGATCAAGGTCCAAAGAATAAACTTAGTGGTCATTGGTGTATCCCTTGGACATAAGTTGACATTTGCCTCAGGAGTTAAGCAATTGTTACATTCATGTGGACAAAAAAGTTGCTATTGAAGTTGCTCAACAGTTGACAACAAAAATTTAATACCTCAATAAATGTTGAAACATGAGGTAATAGTTACAAATATAATTCTGTGGAGTAAGTTAGATGCCATGTAGGATGAAAGGTTATGTGATTAATTAACGTCTTAACATTTTAATTTAATTATTTAGATTAATTTAATTAGATAGTGACCTTCTATATATGTTAGCAGCAGCAAATACAATTATTCAGACATAATCAGTACTATTTTCTTATATACCTTATTCCTACTGATGAGCAAACAATATTTTTTGTGGTCGTTTAAATGGAATTCAAGCATTTTATATACAACTGTTTGGATTGCTGCTGCATTTAATTTTCTTTGGACTACACAGTTCATATCATTACTTTGTATTATTGCAGCTTACAATAATATAAGGTTTTTCTTTTACCATTTACTTTACACTCATAATGGAAAATAGAAGTAATCAAGAAAGCTCTAATAATAGGGGCGTGGCCAAGGATGAACACAGGATAGCAGCAGATTTCTTCAGCTCCACCAATTTCATTACATTGACAGGAATTAATTACTTAAAAAATTAATTCTTGAAGTAATTTTCTTTCTAAATATGTTTGTTTTATATAGTTCTTGAACTATATCTAAAAAAGAAAGGAAATCTTAATAATATTCCTGTCAGAAATTACTTTGGAAATTTTCCTGTCAGTTTATCAGTCTGAAATGAGTTCCAGTAAGACAAATTCTCAAGACTCCAGCATCAAGAAAGAACTTCAGTCTCTGATAATTATAGTCCAGCAACTTACTGCTAAGATGGATAAAATGGATACTAAAATAGACACTTTCATAGAAAAACTACAAAACAAATAGACTTGTTACATATGGACCTGCAACAACAGAAGATCCAGATGACAGGCATAGAAGAAGCTGTGAATGACATGGAAAATAAAATACAAGAAGAGGAAATCAACATTGAGTTTCTGCTGAAACAAAATACACATTTACAAACAAAGCTGGATGACCTGGAAAATAGATCTAGGCAATAACATTAGGATTTTTGGACTGCCAGAAAATATTGAAGGTAACAATATTACTTCTTTTTAACAACATGGCTCCCTAAAACTTTAGATTTACCAGAAGCATTCTCTTTTGGTATCGAAAGAGCACATAGATCTATAGCTAATACTAACTCTAACAAAAACTATCCTAGATCAGTTATAGTTAGATTTCTATCATCTTTTGATAAAGAGATGGTTCTTAAATCTGCTTGGGATAAAGCTCCTGTTAAGTTTAATGAGACAACTGTGCGTTTTGACAATGACTATTCTTCCATGGTAATTGCTAAAAGAAAAGTTTTTCTGCCACTAATAAGGGAGCTTAAAAAGCACAGTTTAAAACATACCTTCTGTTTCCTGCCAAGCTTAAAATCTTCCTTCCTGATGGTCCTAAGGTCTTGATGATTTAGACTCTGCTTTACTGTTTGTCAAAGAAAAAGGATTTTGGATAAAATAGAAGAAATGGAATGGGCTAGTTCTTCATTAAAGAGATTGGCAACTGAAGCTTCCTGGAAGACTTCAGAGAAGAAGAAGAGACTAAAAACAAATGATTTGTTATATGTTTTTTCTCTCTCATCATTTTAG